>NC_060194.1:36234166-36259166 GCF_021184085.1 Oncorhynchus gorbuscha | reverse complement strand
AATCTAATTTCCTGCAATTCTTCACTTTTTGGAGCAGAGATTTTTTTGTTTGTTTCATTGCTCATCTTATGATTTTGTTCACAATTTTCCATGAGGCTGAGAACATGTTGCTATGAGGCTGAGAACATGTTGCTATGAGGCTGAGAACATGTTGCTATGAGGCTGAGAACATGTTGCTATGAGGCTGAGAACATGTTGCTATGAGGCTGAGAACATGTTGCTATGAGGCTGAGAACATGTTGCTATGAGGCTGAGAACATGTTGCCATGAGGCTGAGAACATGTTGCTATGAGGCTGAGAACATGTTGCTATGAGGCTGAGAACATGTTGCCATGAGGCTGAGAACATGTTGCTATGAGGCTGAGAACATGTTGCTATGAGGCTGAGAACATGTTGCTATGAGGCTGAGAACATGTTGCCATGAGGCTGAGAACATGTTGCTATGAGGCTGAGAACATGTTGCTATGAGGCTGAGAACATGTTGCTATGAGGCTGAGAACATGTTGCCATGAGGCTGAGAACATTTTACCATGAGGCTGAGAACATGTTGCCATGAGGCTGAGAACATGTTGCCATGAGGCTGAGAACATGTTGCTATGAGGCTGAGAACATGTTGCTATGAGGCTGAGAACATGTTGCTATGAGGCTGAGAACATGTTGCTATGAGGCTGAGAACATGTTGCTATGAGGCTGAGAACATGTTGCTATGAGGCTGAGAACATGTTGCCATGAGGCTGAGAACATTTTACCATGAGGCTGAGAACATGTTGCCATGAGGCTGAGAACATGTTGCTATGAGGCTGAGAACATGTTGCTATGAGGCTGAGAACATGTTGCCATGAGGCTGAGAACATGTTGCCATGAGGCTGAGAACATGTTGCCATGAGGCTGAGAACATGTTGCCATGAGGCTGAGAACATGTTGCCATGAGGCTGAGAACATGTTGCCATGAGGCTGAGAACCCGTTCGGTTGGGGGACCCCTGGAGGTAGAGGACCTCGGTACACGTGCGCTGAGTGCCCGTTCGGTTGGGGGACCCCTGGAGGTAGAGGACCTCGGTACACGTGCGTTGAGTGCCCGTTCGGTTGGGGGACCCCTGGAGGTAGAGGACCTCGGTACACGTGCGCTGAGTGCCCGTTCGGTTGGGGGACCCCTGGAGGTAGAGGACCTCGGTATATGTGCGCTGAGTGCCCGTTCGGTTGGAAGACCCCTGGAGGTAGAGGACCTCGGTACACGTGCGCTGAGTGCACGTTCGGTAATCCGGCCCTGTGTACGTGTGTGTACAACTACAACGTATTCATGTGTTCTTGGAAAGTGACAGAGACAGATACTAAGACAGAGACAGAGAGAGAGCGAGAGCGAGAAATAGAGAGAGAAATATAGGGAGACTAAGAGAGAGAGAGAGAGAGAGAGACCGATAGAGAGAGAGAGACAGAGAGGGGGGGGGGTGACTAGTGACAGAGAAGGTCATGGCCATCAACATGGGGGGGAGTGGCTCTGTCACATCAAACACACATACACACACCGGACACACCGGGTACACACAGGACACACACAAATTTCAAACACTTGGGTGAAAACTTGGTAATTCCATCAGACTTGGTTATAACAGCTGTCAGGGTACAGAACATCACTTCTAACATGAGGTCATATGAATTAATACATACTGTGCTAACTGAATACAAAACCAAATTAAACTAATATTTTACAACATTGTTATACAGTACATATGATAAGATAGGATTATTACACCTACATATGAACAAACATACACTATATATACAAAGTATATACAGTATGTGGACACCCCTTGAAATTAGTGGATTCGGCTGTTTCACCCACAACTGTTGCTGACAGGTGTATAAAATCGAGCACACATGCAATCTTCATAGACAAACATTGGCAGTAGAACGAAATTACTGAATAGCTCAGTGACTTTCAACGTGGTACCGTCATTAGATGCCACCTTTACCAACTAGTCAGTTCGTGAAATGTCTGCCCTGCTGTAGCTGCCCCGGTTAACTCTAAGTGCTGCTATTGATTGTGATGTGTAAACGTCTAGGAACAACAACGGCTCAGACGGCTCAGACGCGAAGTGGTAGGCCACACAAGCTCACAGAACGAGACATTTTCTGTCCTCTGTTGCAACACATTGCAAAACTTTGCTGTCTCAACACGACATGTTTCAACAAATTGTGTTTTACAGTGTTGGGATCGTGACTGCGGAGAAATATGTACGAGATGGAATCTTGTATCTCCTGTCCAGCTTATTTATCATCTTCTTAAAGCTGACTTTGCTGACAGTGTAAATAGGAACCATGTCTATGTGATAGGTGATAGCCTCTGTGATTTCTGTGTCTGCACGTTATTGTTTCGTACGGCGTTACACTTGAAAACGCATTGGGCAATCAATGCCTGTTTAACGTAGATGGCTGGTTGTGGCCGAGGGGCTTTTCTGTTTAACGTAGATGGCTGGTTGTGGCCGAGGGGCTTTTCTGTTTAACGTAGATGGCTGGTTGTGGCCGAGGAGCTTTTCTGTTTAACGTAGATGGCTGGTTGTGGCCGAGGGGCTTTTCTGTTTAACGTAGATGGCTGGTTGTGGCCGAGGGGCTTTTCTGTTTAACGTAGATGGCTGGTTGTGGCCGAGGGGCTTTTCTGTTTAACGTAGATGGCTGGTTGTGGCCGAGGGGCTTTTCTGTTTAACGTAGATGGCTGGTTGTGGCCGAGGGCCTTTTCTGTTTAACGTAGATGGCTGGTTGTGGCCGAGGGGCTTTTCTGTTTAACGTAGATGGCTGATTGTGGCTGAGGAGCTTTTCTGTTTAACGTAGATGGCTGGTTGTGGCCGAGGGGCTTTTCTGTTTAACGTAGATGGCTGGTTGTGGCCGAGGGGCTTTTCTGTTTAACGTAGATGGCTGGTTGTGGCCGAGGGGCTTTTCTGTTTAACGTAGATGGCTGGTTGTGGCCGAGGTGCTTTTCTGTTTAATGTAGATGGCTGGTTGTGGCCGAGGGCTTTTCTGTTTAACGTAGATGGCTGATTGTGGCCGAGGTGCTTTTCTGTTTAATGTAGATGGCTGGTTGTGGCCGAGGAGCTTTTCTGTTTAATGTAGATGGCTGGTTGTGGCCGAGGGGCTTTTCTGTTTAACGTAGATGGCTGGTTGTGGCCGAGGGGCTTTTCTGTTTAACGTAGATGGCTGATTGTGGCCGAGGGCTTTTCTGTTTAACGTAGATGGCTGGTTGTGGCTGAGGGGCTTTTCTGTTTAACGTAGATGGCTGATTGTGGCCGAGGTGCTTTTCTGTTTAATGTAGATGGCTGATTGTGGCCTTTTCTGTTTAGGATGGCTTTTCTGTTTAACGTAGATGGCTGGTTGTGGCCGAGGGGCTTTTCTGTTTAACGTAGATGGCTGGTTGTGGCCGAGGGGCTTTTCTGTTTAACGTAGATGGCTGATTGTGGCTGAGGAGCTTTTCTGTTTAACGTAGATGGCTGGTTGTGGCCGAGGTGCTTTTCTGTTTAACGTAGATGGCTGGTTGTGGCCGAGGAGCTTTTCTGTTTAACGTAGATGGCTGGTTGTGGCCGAGGGGCTTTTCTGTTTAATGTAGATGGCTGATTGTGGCTGAGGAGCTTTTCTGTTTAACGTAGATGGCTGGTTGTGGCCGAGGGGCTTTTCTGTTTAACGTAGATGGCTGGTTGTGGCCGAGGGGCTTTTCTGTTTAACGTAGATGGCTGGTTGTGGCCGAGGGGCTTTTCTGTTTAACGTAGATGGCTGGTTGTGGCCGAGGAGCTTTTCTGTTTAACGTAGATGGCTGGTTGTGGCTTTTCTGTTTAACGGTGGCTGGTTTTCTGTTTAACGTAGATGGCTGGTTGTGGCCGAGGAGCTTTTCTGTTTAACGTAGATGGCTGGTTGTGGCCGAGGGGCTTTTCTGTTTAACGTAGATGGCTGGTTGTGGCCGAGGAGCTTTTCTGTTTAACGTAGATGGCTGGTTGTGGCCGAGGAGCTTTTCTGTTTAATGTAGATGGCTGGTTGTGGCCGAGGGGCTTTTCTGTTTAACGTAGATGGCTGGTTGTGGCCGAGGAGCTTTTCTGTTTAATGTAGATGGCTGGTTGTGGCCGAGGGGCTTTTCTGTTTAACGTAGATGGCTGGTTGTGGCCGAGGGGCTTTTCTGTTTAACGTAGATGGCTGGTTGTGGCCGAGGGGCTTTTCTGTTTAACGTAGATGGCTGGTTGTGGCCGAGGGGCTTTTCTGTTTAACGTAGATGGCTGGTTGTGGCCGAGGGGCTTTTCTGTTTAACGTAGATGGCTGGTTGTGGCCGAGGGGCTTTTCTGTTTAACGTAGATGGCTGGTTGTGGCCGAGGGGCTTTTCTGTTTAACGTAGATGGCTGGTTGTGGCCGAGGGGCTTTTCTGTTTAACGTAGATGGCTGGTTGTGGCCGAGGGGCTTTTCTGTTTAATGTAGATGGCTGGTTGTGGCCGAGGAGCTTTTCTGTTTAACGTAGATGGCTGGTTGTGGCCGAGGAGCTTTTCTGTTTAACGTAGATGGCTGGTTGTGGCCGAGGGGCTTTTCTGTTTAACGTAGATGGCTGGTTGTGGCCGAGGGGCTTTTCTGCTGTCGGGTATTCTTCAAATGGTCCAATACATTTGTCGTGTTGCCTCTTGTTGTCGCCACAACTCTGAGGCACTTTTTGGTCAGCATCCTCTGTGCACGTAGAGAGTGAATGAAGGAGTCAAGTGCATCTCATGGAGGCACTGTGGTCTAGTTTTTGTTGTATCAACGGAGTGTCAAAGAAAGAAAACAAATCACTGCCTCCTGCGATATGGATGTTATTATATTGCATGTCAATATCACAATTTACATCTGAATTCAATTACAGTTTTTTACAATCACTTTGGCACAAATTTCAGAACTCACAACCGATGATCAAAATGTACATTTTACCAAAACTCGAATACTTTATCCAATTGCTTAGATACAATACACATAACGCTCAGATCATTTGTTCATTGAGCTACAATCACCTGCTCAAAATGACACAACTTAACATCAAAGTATTACCATTTCAAAATGCAACTCACACATTACATCTGAGATGACTGTCTACTCATTTCATTACAACGATCTAACTATCAATTGACACAACTGCTCTAAATGATAGTAACTGCTGCATTACTCATTTTAAGGAAACTGACAAAAAATATTCCATGTTAATTTTATTTAACAAGGCAAATGAGTTAAGAACAAAGTCTTATTTACAATGACAGCCAAGGAACAGTGGGTTAAACTGCCTTGTACAGGGGAAGAACGACAGATGTTTACCTTGTCAGCTCAGGGATTTGATCTAGCAACCTTTGTGTTTACTAGTCCAATGCTCTAACCACTAGGCTACCTACCGCCACAAATATCATGAAAGTTTCAGGTTAACTAGATCCATTGACACCAATTACCGTGGAACATGAACCAACTGGACTACATTATCTATGGCTGTAATATTTCATCATCAATCTTTATCAGACACTGTTTCTATGGTCCCATTTACCACTTTTCCAGACCATGTTTTCAGATTTGACAATACTGTACACTTTATTAGGTACACCTATCTGGTACTGGGTAGGACCCCCTTTTGCCTCCACAACAGCCTGAATTATTCATGGTGTTGTACATTAAGAGATGCCCTTCTACACACCATTTGTGGCCTTTCTGTTAGCTTGAATGAGTCTGGACATTCTCCTCTGACCTCTCTCATTAACAAGGTGTTTTTTTCCCACAGAAATGCCGCTCACTGAATGTGTTTTGTTTATCGCACCATTCTCTGTAAATTCTAGAGACTGTAGTGCGTAAAAATCACAGGAGGGCAGCTGTTTCTGAGATGCTGGAACCACCAAGCGTGGCACCAACAATCATACCACGGTCAAAGTTGCTTAGATTACGCATTCTTGCCGTTCTAATGTTTGGTCGAACAACAACTAAAGCTCCCTACTCTACAGTATATACTTTATATATTGAGTTGCAGGCAGCCACATGATTCGCTATTCGAAGGAGCAGGCTATTTGAGTTAACACGCAGGTGTACCTAATAATGTGGTCGGGGAGTGTCTGTATGCAGGCCCTTGTAATTGCTTTTCCAATACTGCCAACTCGTTACTGATGATTGATTTCACATTGTGGTACGAGTATATAGTGAAATGAGTGATATCTACCTACAACAACATAATGATAACATGGAGCCGGCAGGTGATCCAGGTCACAAAAGTGGGGGAACGAGGTAGAGGACAAGGCCATGGACCAAGACAGGGGCAGCATCAGCAAAGAGTGTCCAATGAAATCCAAGCAATAGTTGTAGACCATGTCGTAAATCATGGCATGACAACGACTGAGGCAGCTACAATGATTCAACCAAACCTCAGAAGATCAACCGTGGCCTCAATCATCAAAACTTTCCACAATGAGAACCGGTAAATCTTCAGCATAAACATTAGACTACTCTCAATTGTCAAATGACTGTATACTGCATGCCAATGTGTACCACAGAGTAGGTGATGTGACTAAATGTGTTCTGACGACATGTTCAACAATGTGGAAGCCATAAGTTTGTTGACTATTAAACGCATGCTGAAAAGGCACTAGGTGTCTCTAAAACAGCTATACCGTGTGCCTTTAGAAAGAAATGCAGACAGAGTGAAGCAACTGAGTATGTTCAGGTATGTTCAGTTTCAAGATGCCTGTTGTGAAAATTCTCTTTCCAAAATGTATTTTTAGAGGGTGATGGAGCTGGATACTGATGAAAACCATCACAAATTGCTATTTTTGAATGTGACAGGCTTCAACCTGGCCAAGACAAGGAGGAGAGGTCGGAATTTCATTGGCCCGTGGGCAATCATCCAAGTCCCCGGACAGCGTGGGAGCAAACATCGCCAGGTGTGTGGCTATATCGGAAGATGGTGTGGTGGGACGCAGACCTCGTATTGGATCATATAATGCAGCTCTCCTTGTAACCTTCTTTGATGAGCTAAATCAGGTCTGCAGAGCTGATTGTTGACCTATGCCACGTGTGGAATAATGTCAGGTTCCTCCATGCTCAAATGGTGCAAGCATGGTTTCAGTCCCATCCACAATTTACAACCCTGTACTTACCCCTATACTCTCCTTTCCTTTCCATTTTTCTCCACATGGAGGTGGAAGGTATATGATAGGAGCCCTCACGAACATGGCACCCTTCTCCAGGCCATGGATGACGCATGCAATGACATCACAGCAGACCACTGTCAGGCCTGGATTCGCCCGAAGATTCTTCCCAAGATGTTTGGCTAATGAAAACATCCATTGTGATGTGGATGAGAACCTGTGGCCAAATCCACAAGACAGGGTTGATGGAAATATAGAAGTACAGTAATCAATCCTTTTATTTTATTTTCAAATCAAATCAAGTTGTATTGGTCACACCCAAGTAATCTAACAATTCCCCAACAACTACCTAATACAACTATCTAATTGTGCAGACCGCACCACCCTCTGGAGAGCCTTGCAGTTAGTTGAGGGCGGTGCAGTTGCCATACCAGGTGGTGATACAGCCAGACAGGATGCTCTCGAATTGTGCATCTGTAAAAGTTTGTCAGGGTTTTGAGTGACAGGCTAAATTTCTTCAGCCTCCTGAGTTTGAAGAGGTGCTGTTGCTTTATTCACTGCTGTCCCTTCGATGTGGATAGGGGGGTGCTCCCTCTGCTGTTTCCTGAAGTCCGCAATCATCTCCTTTGTTTTGTTGACGTTGAGTGAGAGGTTGTTTTCCTGACACCACACTCCAAGTGCCTTCACCACCTCCCTGTAGGCTGTCTCATCATTGTTGGTGATCAAGCCCACTACGGTTGTGTCGTCTGCAAACTTGATGATTGAGTTGGAGACGTGCATGGCCACGCAGTCGTGGGTGAACAGGGAGTACAGGAGAGGGCTGAGCACACACCCTTGTGGGGCCCCAGTGTTGAGGATCAGCGAAGTGGAGATGTTGTTTCCTACCTTCACCACCTAGGGGCGGCCCGTCAGAAGGTCCAGGACCCAGTTGCACAGGGAGGGGTTGAGACCCAGGGCCTTCAGCTTGATGATGAGCTTGGAGGGCACTATGGTGTTGAATGCTGAGCTGTAGTCAATTAAGAGCATTCTTATTTGTCCAGATGGGATAGGTCAGTGTGCAGTGTGATAGCAATTGCGTCATCTGTGGACCTGTTGGGGCGGTATGCAAACTGAAGTGGATCTAGAGTGGCCAGTAAGGTGGCGGTGATATGATCCTTGACTAGCCTCTCAAAGCACTTCATGATGACAGAAGTGAGTGCTACGGGGCGGTAGTCATTTTAGTTCAAATCAAATCCAAGTTTATTTGTCATGTGCGCCGAATACAACAGTTCATCTTACAGTGAAATGCTTCCTTACAGGCTCTAACCAATAGTGCAAAAGAGGTGTTAGTTGAACAATAGGTAAGTAAATAAATAAAACAACAGTAAAAAGACAGGCTATATACAGTAGCGAGGATATATACAGTAGCAAGGCTATAAAATTAGTGAGGCTACATACAGACACTGGTTAGCCAGACTGATTGAGGTAGTATGTACATGTAGATATGGTTAAAGTGACTATGCATATATGATGAACAGAGAGTAGCAGTAGTGTAAAAGAGGGGTTGGCGGGTGGTGGGTGGCGGGACACAATGCAGATAGCCCGGTTAGCCAATGTGCGGGAGCACTGGTTGGTCGGCCCATTTGAGGAAGTACGTACATGAATGTATAGTTAACTATGCATATATGATAAGGGTAGCAGCAGTTTAAAAAGAGGGGACACACACAATGCAAACAGTCCGGGTAGCCATTTGATTAGTTCAGTTACCTTTGCTTTCATGGATACAGGAACAATGGTAGCCATCTTGAAGTATGTGGGGACAACAGACTGGGATAGGGAGAGATTAAATATGTCTGTAAACACACCAGCCAGCTGGTCTGCGCATGCTCTAAGGACGGGGCTAGGGATGCCGTCTGGGCCAGCAGCCTTGCGAGGGTTAACAAATTTAAATGTTTTACTCACATCAACCACAGAGAAGGAGAGGGGGGGACTTTTTTAGCAATCTGCGAAGGTGGCACTGTATTATCCTTAAAGCGGGCAAAGAAGGTGTTTAGTTTGTCTGGAAGCTGACGTCGGTATCCGTGGATGTTTTTGTTTTTGTAGTCTGATTTCCTGTAGACCCTGTCACATACGTCTCGTGTCGGAGCCATTGAATTGAGACTCCACCTTGTCCCTGTATCGGCATTTCACTTGTTTGATTGCCTTGCAGAGCTAATAACTACACTGTTTATATTCAGCCATATCTCTAGACCTCTTTCTATGGTTGAATGCGCTTTCAATTGTACGCGAATGATGCCTTCCAGCCATGGTTTCTGGTTAGCGTAGGTTTTAATGGTCACAGTGGGTACGACGTCTCCAATGCACTTATTTATAAACGCACTCACCGAGTCAGCGTATAGGTCAATATAATCATCTGAGGCTGATCAGAACATTTGATCGAAACAATCTTGGAGTGTGGCTTCTGATTGGTCAGACCAGCTTTGAATTGTTCACGTCACTGGTACAACCGGTTTGAGTTTCTGCCTATAAGCTGGGACAAGCAAGATGGTGGGACAAGCAAGAGGGAGGGCTTTGTATGCATTGCGGAAGTTAGAGTAGCAGTGGTCGAGAGTATTTGCCCTACGTGTCGTAAAATCAATATGATGATAAAATGTAGGTAGCACTGTTATCAAATTTGCTTTGTTAAAATCCCCAGCTACAATAAATGCAGCCTCCGGATGTATAGTTTCCAGTTTACATGGAGTCCAGTGAAGTTCCTTGAGGACCGTCTTGGTGTTCGCTTGATGGGGGATGTTCACAGCTGTGACTATAACTTATGAGATTACTCTTGGTAGGTAGAATGGCGAACATTTGATTGCAAGGACTTCTAGGTTGGGTTAGCAGAAGGACTTGAGGTCCTGTATGTTGTTATGATTACACCAAGAGTTGTTAATCATAAAGCATACACCCCCGCCCTTCCTCTTCCCAGAGAGGTGTTTATCTCTGTCGGCGCGATGCATGGAGAAGCCGGGTGGCTGAACTGATTCCGACACCATATTCCGAGTGAGCCATGATTCCGTGAAACAGAGAATGTTACAATCTCTAATGTCTCTCTGGAAGGCAACCCTCACTCACATTTGATCTACCTTGTTGTCAAGAGACTGGACATTGGCGAGTAGTATACTTGGGAGCAGAGAGCGATGTGTCTACGGAGCCTGACCAGAAGACCGTTCAGTCTGCCCCTTCTGAGTCGCTGTTGTTTTCGATCAGCTGCTGGGATTAGATCCATTGTCCTGGATGGTGGTCTGAAGAGAGGATCTGCTTCGGGAAAGATGTATTCTTGGTTGCAATTTTGGTAAGTTGACGTTGCTCTTATATCCAATAGTTCTTCCCTGCTGTCTGTAATAAGACTTTAGATTTCCTGGGGTAACAATGTAAGAATAAATACATAAAAAAAAAAAAATACTGCATAGATTCCTAAGAACGCGAAGTGAGGCGACCATCTCTGTCGGCACCATCTCAACAAGTTTTTACAGTAAGCCAGGTGAGGTACACTGCAGTTGAAGTTTTACAGTAAGCCAGGTGAGGTACACTGCAGTTGAAGTTTTACAGTAAGCCAGGTGAGGTATACTGCAGTTGAAGTTTTACAGTAAGCCAGGTGAGGTACACTGCAGTTGAAGTTTTACAGTAAGCCAGGTGAGGTACACTGCAGTTGAAGTTTTACAGTAAGCCAGGTGAGGTACACTGCAGTTGAAGTTTTACAGTAAGCCAGGTGAGTTACACTGCAGTTGAAGTTTTACAGTAAGCCAGGTGAGGTACACTGCAGTTGAAGTTTTACAGTAAGCCAGGTGAGGTACACTGCAGTTGAAGTTTTACAGTAAGCCAAGTGAGGTACACTGCAGTTGAAGTTTTACAGTAAGCCAGGTGAGGTACACTGCAGTTGAAGTTTTACAGTAAGCCAGGTGAGGTACACTGCAGTTGAAGTTTTACAGTAAGCCAGGTGAGGTACACTGCAGTTGAAGTATTACAGTAAGCCAGGTGAGGAACACTGCAGTTGAAGTTTTACAGTAAGCCAGGTGAGGTACACTGCAGTTGAAGTTTTACAGTAAGCCAGGTGAGGTACACTGCAGTTGAAGTTTTACAGTAAGCCAGGTGAGGAATACTGCAGTTGAAGTTTTACAGTAAGCCAGGTGAGGTACACTGCAGTTGAAGTTTTACAGTAAGCCAGGTGAGGTACACTGCAGTTGAAGTTTTACTGTAGTTTTTTCTTTTTTGTAGCTAATTATTTTTGCTTTGATTCAAAGAAACCTATGTTGTGCTTTTATTATATTTCATCAATCAATTTCAGATTTTGTTCAATGATTCTACTGTGTTTGTAGTATCCTCTCTACTAGTCCTTTTACAGTGATGTATTTACGTGTAGTACCATAATGAAACATGTATCACATATTATGTACTATAATATTTAATGATTGTGCAGACAACTACACAGTGAAACTATTGGTATCTTATGTGTGGGTGATCTAAATTAATGTTCCTATGGTATTTCATGATAAATGAGTTATTCGGTCCAGTGATCTTGCAAGCTGGCAAGGTAGCCTAGTGGTTAGAGCATTGGACTAGTAGCCGAAAGGTTGAAAGTTCAAATCCCCGAGCTGACAAGGTACAACATCTGTCGTTCTGCCCATGAACAGGCAGTTAATTCACTGTTCCTAGGCTGTCATTGAAAATAAGAATTTGTTCTTAACTGACTTGCCTGGTAAATTAAAGTACAAGGCTTCTTTATGGATATGCAATGTTTTCAACATTGGACAGCCTGTGTTACAAGTGATGGCTGTTTTGTGTCTAGACTTTTGAAAAATGACCACACGGTTCTGAAATTAGTGCCAGTGATTGTAAAAAAAACTGTAATCGTGCAGCCCTAGCACACACACACATTTTTTTTCAGATGCCAGAGTATTTTTTGCTGTGTCATCCAAAATCATCATATGCCTCCTCATTAGGAACTAAACACAGAAGGGCTGTGTGTGTGTGTGTGTGTGTGTGTGTGTGTGTGTGTGTGTGTGTGTGTGTGTGTGTGTGTGTGTGTGTGTGTGTGTGTGTGTGTGTGTGTGTGTGTGTGTGTGTGTGTGTGTGTGTGTGTGTCCACCAGCTTTTGTGCCTTGTCCTTCCATGTCTCATTTCAGGAGAAATATCACACTTTCATAATGACTTCTGAACAGGCAATTAATGTCCTGTAATACTGACAGCTGAAAGCTGTGTGAGAGATTGAGAGATAGAGGAGGGGTAAACTGGTAGGGAGAGGGGGATGTAGTGGGGTGGGGGGGAGAGGAGAAGGAGGAGGAGGGGTAAGCTGGTAGGGAGAGGGGGATGTAGGGGGGAGAAGGAGGAGGAGGGGTAAACTGGTAGGGAGAGGGGGATGTAGTGGGGTGGGGGGAAGAGGAGAAGGAGGAGGAGAGGGGGATGTAGTGGGGTGGGGGGGGGAAGAGGAGAAGGAGGAGGAGGGGTACGCTGGTAGGGAGAGGGGGATGTAGGGGGAGAAGGAGGAGGAGGGGTAAACTGGTAGGGAGAGGGGGATGTAGTGGGGTGGGGGGGAGAGGAGAAGGAGGAGGAGAGGTAAGCTGGTAGGGAGAGGGGGTGTAGGGGGAGAAGGAGGAGGAGGGGTAAGCTGGTAGGGAGAGGGGGTGTAGGGGGAGAAGGAGGAGGAGGGGTAAGCTGGTAGGGAGAGGGGATGTAGGGGGAGAAGGAGGAGGAGGGGTAAACTGGTAGGGAGAGGGGGTGTAGGGGGAGAAGGAGGAGGAGGGGTAAACTGGTAGGGAGAGGGTGTGTAGGGGGGAGAAGGAGGAGGAGGGGTAAGCTGGTAGGGAGAGGGGGATGTAGGGGGAGAAGGAGGAGGAGGGGTAAACTGGTAGGGAGAGGGGATGTAGGGGGAGAAGGAGGAGGAGGGGTAAACTGGTAGGGAGAGGGGGTGTAGGTGGGGAGAAGGAGGAGGAGGGGTAAGCTGGTAGGGAGAGGGGGATGTAGGGGGGAGAAGGAGGAGGAGAGGTAAGCTGGTAGGGAGAGGGAGATGTAGGGGGAGAAGGAGGAGGAGAGGTAAGCTGGTAGGGAGAGGGGGATGTAGGGGGGAGAAGGAGGAGGAGAGGTAAGCTGGTAGGGAGAGGGGGATGTAGGGGGAGAAGGAGGAGGAGAGGTAAGCTGGTAGGAAGAGGGGGATGTAGGGGGGAGAAGGAGGAGGAGAGCTAAGCTGGTAGGGAGAGGGGGATGTAGGGGGGAGAAGGAGGAGGAGAGCTAAGCTGGTAGGGAGAGGGGGATGTAGTGTGGGGGGAGAAGGAGGAGGAGAGGTAAGCTGGTAGGTAGAGGGGGATGTAGTGGGGGGAGAAGGAGGAGGAGAGGTAAGCTGGTAGGGAGAGGGGGATGTAGGGGGGGAGGAGAAGGAGGGGTAAACTGGTAGGGAGAGGGGATGTAGTGGGGGGGGAGGAGAAGGAGGGGTAAACTGGTAGGGAGAGTGGGTGTAGGGGGGAGAAGGAGGAGGAGGGGTAAGCTGGTAGGGAGAGGGGGATGTAGGGGGAGAAGGAGGAGGAGGGGTAAACTGGTAGGGAGAGGGGG
The DNA here is from genome assembly GCF_021184085.1 of Oncorhynchus gorbuscha. Classification (NCBI taxonomy): domain Eukaryota; kingdom Metazoa; phylum Chordata; class Actinopteri; order Salmoniformes; family Salmonidae; genus Oncorhynchus; species Oncorhynchus gorbuscha. Next base: position 36,245,489 of record NC_060194.1, on the reverse strand, counting down.
TGTAGGGGGAGAAGGAGGAGGAGGGGTAAACTGGTAGGGAGAGGGGGTGTAGGGGGAGAAGGAGGAGGAGGGGTAAGCTGGTAGGGAGAGGGGGATGTAGGGGGAGAAGGAGGAGGAGGGGTAAACTGGTAGGGAGAGGGGGTGTAGGGGGGAGAAGGAGGAGGAGGGGTAAACTGGTAGGGAGAGGGGGTGTAGGGGGAGAAGGAGGAGGAGGGGTAAGCTGGTAGGGAGAGGGGGATGTAGGGGGAGAAGGAGGAGGAGGGGTAAACTGGTAGGGAGAGGGGGTGTAGGGGGAGAAGGAGGAGGAGGGGTAAACTGGTAGGGAGAGGGGGTGTAGGGAGGAGGAGGAGGGGTAAGCTGGTAGGGAGAGGGGGATGTAGGGGGAGAAGGAGGAGGAGGGGTAAACTGGTAGGGAGAGGGGGTGTAGGGGGAGAAGGAGGAGGAGGGGTAAGCTGGTAGGGAGAGGGGGATGTAGTGGGGGGAAGGAGGAGGAGGGGGTAAACTGGTAGGGAGAGGGGTGTAGGGGGGAGAAGGAGGAGGAGAGGTAAGCTGGTAGGGAGAGGGGGATGTAGGGGGGAGAAGGAGGAGGAGGGGTAAACTGGTAGGGAGGTGGGATGTAGGGGGGGAGAAGGAGGAGGAGGGGTAAACTGGTAGGGAGAGGGGGTGTAGGGGGAGAAGGAGGAGGAGGGGTAAGCTGGTAGGGAGAGGGGGTGTAGGTGGGGAGAAGGAGGAGGAGGGGTAAGCTGGTAGGGAGAGGGGGATGTAGGGGGAGAAGGAGGAGGAGAGGTAAGCTGGTAGGGAGAGGGAGATGTAGGGGGAGAAGGAGGAGGAGAGGTAAGCTGGTAGGGAGAGGGGGATGTAGGGGGGAGAAGGAGGAGGAGAGGTAAGCTGGTAGGGAGAGGGGGATGTAGGGGGAGAAGGAGGAGGAGAGGTAAGCTGGTAGGGAGAGGGGGATGTAGGGGAGGAGAAGGAGGAGGAGAGCTAAGCTGGTAAGGAGAGGGGGATGTAGGGGGAGAAGGAGGAGGAGAGCTAAGCTGGTAGGGAGAGGGGGATGTAGTGTGGGGGGAGAAGGAGGAGGAGAGGTAAGCTGGTAGGGAGAGGGGGATGTAGTGGGGGGAGAAGGAGGAGGAGAGGTAAGCTGGTAGGGAGAGGGGGATGTAGGGGGGAGGAGAAGGAGGGGTAAACTGGTAGGGAGAGGGGATGTAGTGGGGGGAGGAGAAGGAGGGGTAAACTGGTAGGGAGAGTGGGTGTAGGGGGAGAAGGAGGAGGAGGGGTAAGCTGGTAGGGAGAGGGGGATGTAGGGGGAGAAGGAGGAGGAGGGGTAAACTGGTAGGGAGAGGGGGTGTAGGGGGGAGAAGGAGGAGGAGGGGTAAGCTGGTAGGGAGAGGGGGATGTAGGGGGAGAAGGAGGAGGAGGGGTAAGCTGGTAGGGAGAGGGGGATGTAGGGGGAGAAGGAGGAGGAGGGGTAAGCTGGTAGGGAAAGGGGGATGTAGGGGGGAGAAGGAGGAGGAGGGGTAAACTGGTAGGGAGAGGGGGTGTAGGGGGAGAAGGAGGAGGAGGGGTAAGCTGGTAGGGAGAGGGGGATGTAGGGGGGGGGAGAAGGAGGGGTAAACTGGTAGGGAGAGGGGGATGTAGGGGGCGGGGAGAAGGAGGGGTAAACTGGTAGGGAGAGGGGATGTAGTGGGGGGGGAGGAGGGGTAAACTGGTAGGGAGAGGGGATGTAGTGGGGGGGAGGAGAAGGAGGGGTAAACTGGTAGGGAGAGGGGATGTAGTGGAGGGGAGGAGAAGGAGGGGTAAACTGGTAGGGAGAGGGGGATGTAGTGGGGGGAAGAGGAGAAGGAGGAGGAGGAGGGGTAAGCTGGTAGGGAGAGGGGTGTAGGGGGGAAGAGGAGAAGGAGGTGGAGAGGTAAGCTGGTAGGGAGAGGGGGTGTAGGGGGGAAGAGGAGAAGGAGGAGGAGAGGTAAGCTGGTAGGGAGAGGGGTGTAGGGGGGGGGGAAGAGGAGAAGGAGGAGGTGTGGTTACTACTTGCTGCTAAGAGACTCCCACTCCTGTTAAATGCATTGGCTTGGGATTGCTCTGAATGTGTAGTGCTATGCAATAGACTACAGTATGCAGACATCTGGAGCACATATAGAGAATGAAGTGAAGGTGAAGTCCCCTGCACTCAAATGGAGTTTGGACAAACTGCATATCATACCCAATGTTGTGCTCTTATCATGAGCTTACTGTGCGGTGAAAGTGTAGAGTAACAGAGACTGATTGTGAGGCAGAACCCATTAACACACACACACACACATTATATCCCTGTTTCACCTGTGTCTTCTGAGAGCAATTCCGTCAGAGTAACGATCCCATGTGGAACACTAAGTAGAGCCTAATCTGTTTCCGTACACCGGATTAATGGATGCACAAGTTGTAAGGGGAGCGTAAATCACAGTGACACCGCTCATGCTGGCTCTCCCATAGCCTGGTGGCCTGGCCCAAGTTGTGAATCCATCAATGTGAGGCAGAAATGTCACAACCCAGTCCACAATAGATTGTAAATAACGTTTCAACTGTCAACAATACACAAACACTGGGTAAGTTCTCACTGTTAAAATGAACCTGTGTGTGTGTGTGTGTGTGTGTGTGTGTGTGTGTGTGTGTGTGTGTGTGTGTGTGTGTGTGTGTGTGTGTGTGTGTGTGTGTGTGTGTGTGTGTGTGTGTGTGTGTGTGTGTGTGTGTGTGTGTGTGTGTGTGTGTGTGTGTGTGTGTGTGTGTGTGTGTGATCTCCCCTGGGTCTCTCTTTTCATTGGTAAAACGTGGTTGTCAATCGCATACTAAACACTTGTTTCAATGGCAGTCTGTCTTTCTAACCTACACCCAACCAAATATATTATTTAGCTTAATTCATTTAGCATTACAACATCGTAGATGAAGGAAAGAGGAAGAGAGGCATGCAGCTGCACAGTGTAACCAGATAATTATCTCTGATGAAGCTGTCACTCCTCCAGTGAAAGGAGAGAAGGATGAGAGAGAAAGAGAAATGGCAATTAGAGACAAGTGAAAAATTCTCCTTGGTGCGTGCGCACGCACACAAACACACGTGAGAGAGAGGAGCGCTAGGATTTGTGAGGAAGAGTGGGGTGAGAAGAAGAGAGAGAGGAGAGCTAGGATTTGGGAGGAAGAGTGGGGTGAGAAGAAGAGAGAGGAGAACTAGAATTTGTGAGGAAGAGTGGGGTGAGAAGAAGAGAGAGAGGAGAGCTAGGATTTGTGAGGAAGAGTGGGGTGAGAAGAAGAGAGCGGAGAGCTAGAATTTGTGAGGAAGAGTGGGTGAGAAGAAGAGAGAGAGGAGAGCTAGAATTTGTGATTAAGAGTGGGGTGAGAAGAAGAGAGAGAGGAGAGCTAGGATTTGTGAGGAAGAGTGGGGTGAGAAGAAGAGAGAGGAGAGCTAGAATTTGTGAGGAAGAGTGGGGTGAGAAGAAGAGAGAGAGGAGAGCTAGGATTTGTGAGGAAGAGTGGGGTGAGAAGAAGAGAGAGAGGAGAGCTAGGATTTGTGAGGAAGAGTGGGGTGAGAAGAAGAGAGAGGAGAGCTAGAATTTGTGAGGAAGAGTGGGTGAGAAGAAGAGAGAGAGGAGAGCTAGAATTTGTGAGGAAGTGTGGGGTGAGAAGAAGAGAGAGAGGAGAGCTAGGATTTGTGAGGAAGAGTGGGGTGAGAAGAAGAGAGAGAGGAGAGCTAGAATTTGTGAGGAAGAGTGGGGTGAGAAGAAGAGAGAGAGGAGAGCTAGGATTTGTGAGGAAGAGTGGGGTGAGAAGGAGAGAGAGGAGAGATGTAGGATTTGTGAGGAAGAGTGGGCTGGGAAGATGAGAGAGAGGAAAGCTAGGATATGTGAGGAAGAGTGGGGTGAGAAGAAGAGAGAGCGGAGAGCTAGGATTTGTGAGGAAGAGTGGGGTGAGAAGAAGAGAGAGGAGAGCTAGAATTTGTGAGGAAGAGTGGGGAGGGAAGAAGAGAGAGAGAGGAGAGCTAGGATTTGTCAAGACGAGTGGGGTGGGAAGGAGAGAGAGAGGAGAGCTAGGATTTGTGAGGAAGAGTGGGGTGAGAAGAAGAGAGAGAGAGGAGAGTTAGGATTTGTGAGGAAGAGTGGGATGAGAAGAAGAGAGAGAAGGACGAAGGACCTGCACCGAGAGAACCCACGCCAAAAGGATCCATCGCTCAGACCACAGCATCAGCAACCACACCCCAACCAGCTGTTACCACCCCAAACAAACCCTGGCCACACCCTATATAGGCCCCATCATATCAGACCTATGCCCCTTCTGCCCACCCCATGCAAGGACCTCAACATGACAGCAGGACATATGCCCAGGCCATGAGCAGAGCAACAGGCCCAACCTCCATCCTGTGACCTATGAGGTCTGTATCAGATGCTCAACATGCTCTCCTCACACCTACTGTGATGGTCCGGGCCTAAACCACACGAAAACAACACTAGACACAATGGAACACAAAGCTTTTACTGTCTCATACTGGAACATACGAGGTCTGAGATCATCTGCCTTTGGCTTAAAGAGCAGGAACCCAGACATCATCAAAGACACACTTACTTTGGCAATGTAAACATACAGTGCCTTGCGAAAGTATTCGGCCCCCTTGAACTTTGCGACCTTTTGCCACATTTCAGGCTTCAAACATAAAGATATAAAACTGTATTTTTTTGTGAAGAATCAACAACAAGTGGGGCACAATCATGAAGTGGAACGACATTTATTGGATATTTCAGACTTTTTTAACAAATCAAAAACTGAAAAATTGGGCGTGCAAAATTATTCAGCCCCCTTAAGTTAATACTTTGTAGCGCCACCTTTTGCTGCGATTACAGCTGTAAGTCGCTTGGGGTATGTCTCTATCAGTTTTGCACATCGAGAGACTGAAATTTTTTCCCATTCCTCCTTGCAAAACAGCTCGAGCTCAGTGAGGTTGGATGGAGAGCATTTGTGAACAGCAGTTTTCAGTTCTTTCCACAGATTCTCGATTGGATTCAGGACTTTGACTTGGCCATTCTAACACCTGGATATGTTTATTTTTGAACCATTCCATTGTAGATTTTGCTTTATGTTTTGGATCATTGTCTTGTCTGAAGACAAATCTCCGTCCCAGTCTCAGGTCTTTTGCAGACTCCATCAGGTTTTCTTCCAGAATGGTCCTGTATTTGGCTCCATCCATCTTCCCATCAATTTTAACCATCTTCCCTGTCCCTGCTGAAGAAAAGCAGGCCCAAACCATGATGCTGCCACCACCATGTTTGACAGTGGGGATGGTGTGTTCAGGGTGTTGCTTTTTACGCCAAACATAACGTTTTGCATTGTTGCCAAAAAGTTCAATTTTGGTTTCATCTGACCAGAGCACCTTCGTCCACATGTTTGGTGTGTCTCCCAGGTGGCTTGTGGCAAACTTTAAACGACACTTTTTATGGATATCTTTAAGAAATGGCTTTCTTCTTGCCACTCTTCCATAAAGGCCAGATTTGTGCAATATACGACTGATTGTTGTCCTATGGACAGAGTCTCCCACCTCAGCTGTAGATCTCTGCAGTTCATCCAGAGTGATCATGGGCCTCTTGGTTGCATCTCTGATCAGTCTTCTCATTGTATGAGCTGAAAGTTTAGAAGGACGGCCAGTTCTTGGTAGATTTGCAGTGGTCTGATACTCCTTCCATTTCAATATTATCGCTTGCACAGTGCTCCTTGGGATGTTTAAAGCTTGGGAAATCTTTTTGTATCCAAATCCGGCATTAAACTTCTTCACAACAGTATCTCGGACCTGCCTGGTGTGTTCCTTGTTCTTCATGATGCTCTCTGCGCTTTTAACGGACCTCTGAGACTATCACAGTGCAGGTGCATTTATACGGAGACTTGATTACACACAGGTGGATTGTATTTATCATCATTAGTCATTTAGGTCAACATTGGATCATTCAGAGATCCTCACTGAACTTCTGGAGAGAGTTTGCTGCACTGAAAGTAAAGGGGCTGAATAATTTTGCACGCCCAATTTTTCCGTTTTTGATTTGTTAAAAAAGTTTGAAATATCCAATAAATGTCGTTCCACTTCATGATTGTGTCCCACTTGTTGTTGATTCTTCACAAAAATATACAGTTTTATATCTTTATGTTTGAAGCCTGAAATGTGGCAAAAGGTCGCAAAGTTCAAGGGGGCCGAATACTTTCGCAAGGCACTGTATGTAAACATATGCCAATAAAGCCCTTGGATTTTAATTGAGAGAGTGACAGAGAGCGAAAGAGAGCACAAGAGAGAGAGAGAGACAAGGAGAGAGAAAGAGAGAGACAAGGAGAGAGAAAGAGCGCAAGAGAGAGAGAGGGAGAGAGACAAGGAGAGAGAAAGAGCGCAAGAGAGAGAGAGAGACGGAGAGAGAGGGAGGGAGAGAGTGACAGAGAGAGAGAGAGAGAGAGAGAGAGAGAGAGAGAGAGAGAGAGAAGAAAGAGAGACAAGGAGAGAGAGAAGGCGTGACAGAATGAGTAAAAGAGACAGGGAGAGAGAGAGAGGGAAAGACGGGGAGAGACAGGAGGGAATTAAATATGGGTTAGTGGGTGTAAGAAGCGCAAGCTGTTATATTTTGTCATCTGACGCTGCGTTTGGGGGTTGGCCCTTTTGTAGTATTTCATATGACACAACCTAACTTCCCACCTACTACAGTAGGCTTTGTGATTGAGTGGGAAGCCTCTCTGTCTCCACCCTTTTCTTCTCCTGTTCCCTCCCTCCCTCCCTATCCCTCCCTCCCTCCCTATCCCTCCCTCCCTATCCCTATCCCTCCCTCCCTCCCTCCCTATCCCTCCCTCCCTTCCTCCCTCCCTATCCCTCCCTCCCTTCCTCCCTCCCTATCCCTCCCTCCCTTCCTCCCTCCCTATCCCTCCCTCCCTTCCTCCCTCCCTATCCCTCCCTCCCTTCCTCCCTCCCTCCCTATCCCTCCCTTCCTCCCTCCCTATCCCTCCCTCCCTATCCCTCCCTCCCTTCCTCCTCCCTATCCCTCCCTCCCTATCCCTCCCTCCCTTCCTCCCTCTCTCTCCCTCTCTATTTTGTGCTCACTGTCTATCTGTATGGGTAGTGGGCTGGAAAGCAGAGGAGTAGAATGACATTATTTTATCTAACAGTATGCTTCACTCTACACTGCTGCCACTCAGCAATGACCTACAACAAGCACACACACACACACACACACACACACACACACACACACACACACACACACACACACACACACACACACACACACACACACACACACACACACACACACACACACACACACACACACACACACACACACACACACACACACACACACACACACACACACACACACACACACACACACACACACACTCGCTCAAAGGCTGATATATTAAAGGCAGGAACAACAGGGGCACCCATACAAAGCAGGCGCAAACACACAACATACACACAAATACATACACAGCGGCAGCAATCACACACACACAGACACATCAAAAGGAATATCCATCCAATCGGGTTCGTGCACATTCTAGGTCACTGAAGCTTGCAGTGCAGCACAAAACACACTCCCAAACAAATGCACTGTGATACGTTATACCTGTGTGTGTTTGTGTTATCAATCAGACACCCCCTCACTGCCCAACATCCCCCCCAGACAGATGTACCCTGTTGTCCCTCCAACCTCTCCCCATCCCTCCCTCTCTCTCTCCTCCCCCACCTTCAATCTCTCCCCATCCCTCCCTCTCTCTCTCCTCCCTCTTCTTCAACCTCTCCCCATCCCTCCCTCTCTCTCTCCTCCCCCACCTTCAACCTCTCCCCATCCCTCCCTCTCTCTCTCCTCCCTCTTCTTCAACCTCTCCCATCCCTCCCTCTCTCTACTCCCTCGCCTTCAACCTCATCCATCCCTCCCTCTCTCTCTCCTCCCTCACCTTCAACCTCTCCCCATCCCTCCCTCTCTCTCTCCTCCCTCACCTTCAACCTCTCCCCATCCATCCCTCTCTCTCTCCTCCCTCACCTTCAACCTCTCCCCATCCCTCCCTCTCTCTCTCCTCCCTCACCTTCAACCTCTCCCCATCCCTCCCTCTCTCTCCTCCCTCACCTTCAACCTCTCCCCATCCCTCCCTCTCTCTCCTCCCTCACCTTCAACCTCTCCCACCCCTCCCTCTCTCTACTCCCTCACCTTAAATCTCTCCCATCCCTCCCTCTCTCTCCTCCCTCACCTTCAACCTCACCCATCCATCCCTCTTTCTCTCATCCTTCCCCACCAACCTCTCCCCATCCCTCCCATCTCTCATCCCTCCCCACCAACCACTCCTCATCCCTCTCCATCTCTCGTCCCAAACCACCCATCTCTCCCCATCCCTCCCCCTCTCTCTCATCCCTCCCCACCCCTCCCTCTCTCTCATCCCTGCCCTCCAATCTCTCCCCATCCCTCCCCGTCTCTCATCCCTCCCCACCAACCTCTCCCCATCCCTCCCCATCTCCCATCCCTGCCCTCCAACCTCTCCAAATCGCTCCCCATCTCCCATCCCTGCCCTCCAACCTCTCCTCATCCCTCCCCATCTCTCATCCCTCCCCACCAACCTCTCCCCATCCCTCCCTCTCTCTCTCATCCCTCCCCACCAACCTCTCCCCATCCCTCCCCATCTCTCATCCCTGCCCTCCAACCTCTCCAAATCCCTCCCCATCTCCCATCCCTGCCCTCCAACCTCTCCCCATCCCTCCCCATCTCCCATCCCTGCCCTCCAACCTCTCCAAATCACTCCCCATCTCCCATCCCTGCCCTCCAACCTCTCCTCATCCCTCCCCATCTCTCATCCCTCCCCACCAACCTCTCCCCATCCCTCCCCATCTCCCATCCCTGCCCACCAACCTCTCCCCATCCCTCCCTCTCTCTCTCATCCCTCCCCACCAACCTCTCCCCATCCCTCCCCATCTCTCATCCCTGCCCTCCAACCTCTCCAAATCCCTCCCCATCTCCCATCCCTGCCCTCCAACCTCTCCTCATCCCTCCCCATCTCTCATCCCTCCCCACCAACCATTCCTCATCCCTCCCCATCTCTCGTCCCTCCCCACCAACCTCTCCCCATCCCTCCCCATCTCACATCCCGGCCCACCAACCTCTCACATCCCTCCCCATCTCTCGTCCCTCCCCACCAACCTCTCCCTATCCCTCCCAATCTCTCATCCCTGCCCTCCAACCTCTCCCCATCCCTCCCCATCTCTCATCCCTGCCCTCCAACCTCTCGCATCCCTCCCTATGTCTCATCCCTCCCCATGTCTCATCCCTCCCATCCAATATCTCCCCATCCCTCTACATCTCTCATCCCTCCCCTCCAACCTCTCCCTATCTCTCATCCCTCCCCTCCAACCTCTCCCTATCCCTCCCAAACTCTTATGCCTCCCCTCCAATACTCTCCCCACCCCTCCCCATCTCTCATCCCTCCCTTCCAACCTCTCCCCATCCCTCCCAACTTCCATCCCTCCCTCCAACCTCTCCCCATCCCTCCCCATCTCTCATCTCTCCCCTCCAAACTCTCCCCATCCTGCCCTCTCTCTCATCCCTCCCCTCCAACCTCTCCACATCCCACCCTCTCTCTCATCCCTCCCCTCCAACCTCTCCCATCCCTCCCTCTCTCTTACCCCTCCCCTCCAATCTCTCCCCATCCATCCATCCCTCCCCAACTCTCATCCCTGCCCTCCAACCATCCCGCCCTCTCTCTCATCCCTCCCCTCCAACCTCTCCGATCCCTCCCAATCTCTCATCCCTCCCCTTCAACCTCTCCACATCCCGCCTTCTCTCTCATCCCTCCAACCTCTCCACATCCCGCCTTCTCTCTCATCCCTCCCCTCCAACCTCTCCCATCCCTCCCAATCTCTCATCCTTCCCCTCCAACGTCTCCACATCGCGCCATCTCTCTCATCCCTCCCCTCCAACCTCTCCCATCCCTCCCAATCTCTCATCCCTCCCCTCCAACTTCTCCCCATCCCACCCTCTCTTACGCCTTCCCTCCAATCTCTTCCCATCCATCCATCCCTCCTCCTCTCTCATCCCTGCCCTCCAACCATCCCTCCCAATCTCTCTTCCCTGCCCTCCAACCTCTCCCCATCTCACATCCCTCCCCTCCAACCTCTCACATCCCTCCCCATGTCTCATCCCTCCCATCCAATATCTCCCCATCCCTCTACATCTCTCATCCCTCCCCTCCAACCTCTCCCCATGTCTCATCCCTCCCCATGTCTCATCCCTCCCCTCCAATACTCTCCCCACCCCTCCCCATCTCTCATCCCTCCTTCCAACCTCTCCCCATCCCTCCCAACTTCCATCCCTCCCCTCCAACCTCTCCCCATCCCTCTCTCTCATCTCTCCCCTCCAACCTTTCCCCATCCCTCTCTCTCTCATCCCCCCTCCAACCTCTCCTCATCTCTCTCTCTCTCTCTCATCGCTCCCCATCACATATCCCTCCCCTCAAACCTATCCTCATCCCTGTCTCTCTCTCATCCCTCCCCTCCAAACTTCCTCATCCCTCTCTCTCATCCCTCCTCATCACATATCCCTCCCCTCCAACCTCTCCCCATCCCTCCCCATGTCTCATACCTACCCTCCAACCTCTCCCCATCCATCCATCCCTCCCCAACTCTCATCCCTGTCCTCCAACCATCCCGCCCTCTCTCTCATCCCTCCCCTCCAACCTCTCTGATCCCTCCCTCTCTCTCATCCCTCCCCACCAACCTCTCGACATCCCGCCTTCTCTCTCATCCCTCCCCTCCAACCTCTCCCATCCCTCCCAATCTCTCATCCCTCCCCTCCAACTTCTCCCCATCCCACCCACTCTCTTACCCCTTCCCTCCAATCTCTTCTCATCCATCCATCCCTCCCCTTCTCTCATCCCTGCCCTCCAACCATCCCTCCCAATCTCTCATCCCTGCCCTCCAACCTCTCCCCATCTCACATCCCTCCCCTCCAATCTCTCACAATCCCTCCCGATCTCTCATCTCTCCCCTCCAACCTCTCCCCATCCCTCTCTATCTCTCATCCCTGCCCTCCAACCCTTCCCCATCTCTCATCTCTCATCTCTCCCCTCCAACCTCTCCCCATCCCTCTCCCCATCTCACATCCCTCCCCTCCAACCTCTCCCCATCCCTCTCTCATCTCTCCCCTCTCTCATCTCTCCCCTCCAACCTCTCCCCATCCCTCTCTCATCTCTCCCCTCCAACCTCTCCCCATCCATCCATCCCTCCCCATCTCATCCCTGTCCTCCAACCATCCCCCCTCTCTCTCATCCCTCCCCTCCAACCTCTCCCCATCCC
>NC_060194.1:36204166-36231666 GCF_021184085.1 Oncorhynchus gorbuscha | reverse complement strand
AGGCATATGGGCTTTTCAGTACAAGGTGCGTAGACTAACACATTATTGCATTACAGACATCAGATAGATGAGAGACAATCTATCACAAAATGGAACAAAAATCGAATGACTATCGCGTTTCATACGGATGATAATTACATCGTAATAATACAGTAACCTAATTACAATGTAGCGACCATCTGTGAGGGAATGTGCAGGGGTGACATAAACGCTACCTTTATGCATGCCTGTGTATCGGTCCTTCAGAACAGACAATTCGTGGATTTTCCCAAATTGCTCAAAGAGAGGTTTCAGGTCTTTTTCATCAAGGTTCCGCGGTATCTGTCCAATGAAGAGCTTGATGGCGTCCTGGTCTTTCATGGCGCCGCTGTCCGTGTGCATGGATACGGTTTCGGGTCCGTTCATGGGCTTCGGAACAGGGCTGTGATCGAGCTGATGCTGATGGGGGATAAGTAAGAGCGGCTGCTGTAGAAGCAGGTTGACGGGGGCGGGATGAGGCGGCTGGGGATGGTGCTGCTGCTGATGCCTTCTGCTTTCACTCTGTGTAAATCTGGCCATGCTGAGCTGGGAGTAGGTTGGAGGACAGTGACAACACAGACTGAGACACGCACACACACTAGCAGGCTACTGAGAGGGTAAGAGCGATGCACTCAGATGGAAACACACACAGGCTTGTTCTGTCCCAATTCCCAAATGGCACCTGTCTTCTTCACGCTCGGGTTTGGTGGAAAGAGTGGGTTGAAATTTTCGAGAATTGTTGGTAGTTGAGCGACATCTGCTGGAGTTGACGAGGAACTGCAACTGTGGTCAGCATGACCTCTGATTTCATCATGTGCTCTTAGTTTTTCACTCCTTTACCCATGTCATTATTATGACTCATTTAGAAAAACACTCCTTTTGTTATTCATCTATGTTTTATTTCCCTTTAGTACATTTTTGTGTGTGTGAAATATATTGAGAAGTGTAAATGCTCTTTGAATAAAGTTGGATTAAATTGAAATAGGTTGATATCATATTCCGATAGAAGGCGTCCTTTCCTTGTCTACTTTTATCAGAGAGGATTTGACAGAGATTTGACTTGATAAACAATAGAAACAACCTTTATAGTCACCCAACTTCACCCATCAGTGGTACCCTACTGGGGGTTAGGTGATGAGAGAACAGGAAACTATGCCGATAGCTTGATTGCAGTAACCAGAATTGGTGGTTCTTGAGTGACACCTTGAGATGGGTATTTGGAGGTACAATTGTGATTGAAACTGCGACAGTATAGGAAGGCAATTTGGTAACATTATACTATGCTACCTTAACTATACAGTATCTTATGAACTGAGTGGTTCGAGCCCTGAATGCTGATTGGCTGACAGCCGTGGTATATCAGGCCATATACCATGGGTATTTTTACTTCTCTAATTAAGTTGGTAACCAGTTTCTAAAAGCATTAAGAGACATCTGAGGTTTGTGATATATGTCCAATAAACCACAGCTAAGGGCTGTGTCCAGGCACTCTGCATTGCATCGTGCTTAAGAACAGCCCTCAACCATGGTATATTGGCCATATACCACATCCCCTCGGGCATTATTCAAATCAAATCAAATCAAATAAAATTTTATTTGTCACATACACATGGTTAGCAGATGTTAATGTGAGTGTAGCGAAATGCTTGTGCTTCTAGTTCCGACAATGCAGTGATAACCAACAAGTAATCTAACTAACAATTCCAAAACTACTGTCTTATACACAGTGTAAGGGGATAAGGAACATGTACATAAGGATATATGAATGAGTGATGGTACAGAGCAGCATACAGTAGATGGTATCGAGTACAGTATATACATATGAGATGAGTGTGTAGACAAAGTGGCATAGTTAAAGTGGCTAGTGATACATGTGTTACATAAGGATGCAGTCGATGATGTAGAGTACAGTATATACATATGCATATGAGATGAATAATGTAGGGTAAGTAACATTATATAAGGTAGCATTGTTTAAAGTGGCTAGTGATATATTTACATCATTTCCCATCAATTCCCATTATTAAAATGGCTGGAGTTGGGTCAGTGTCAATGACAGTGTGTTGGCAGCAGCCACTCAGTGTTAGTGGTGGCTGTTTAACAGTCTGATGGCCTTGAGATAGAAGCTGTTTTTCAGTCTCTCGGTCCCAGCTTTGATGCACCTGTACTGACCTCGCCTTCTGGATGATAGCGGGGTGAACAGGCAGTGGTTCGGGTGGTTGATGTCCTTGATGATCTTTATGGCCTTCCTGTAACAACGGGTGGTGTAGGTGTCCTGGAGGGCAGGTAGTTTGCCCCCGGTGATGCGTTGTGCAGTCCTCACTACCCTCTGGAGAGCCTTACGGTTGAGGGCGGAGCAGTTGCCGTACCAGGCGGTGATACAGCCCGCCAGGATGCTCTCGATTGTGCATCTGTAGAAGTTTGTGAGTGCTTTTGGTGACAAGCCGAATTTCTTCAGCCTCCTGAGGTTGAATAGGCGCTGCTGCGCCTTCTTCACGACGCTGTCAGTGTGAGTGGACCAATTCAGTTTGTCTGTGATGTGTATGCCGAGGAACTTAAAACTAGCTACCCTCTCCACTACTGTTCCATCGATGTGGATAGGGGGTGTTCCCTCTGCTGTTTCCTGAAGTCCACAATCATCTCCTTAGTTTTGTTGACGTTGAGTGTGAGGTTATTTTCCTGACACCACACTCCGAGGGCCCTCACCTCCTCCCTGTAGGCCGTCTCGTCATTGTTGGTAATCAAGCCTACCACTGTTGTGTCGTCCGCAAACTTGATGATTGAGTTGGAGGCGTGCGTGGCCACGCAGTCGTGGGTGAACAGGGAGTACAGGAGAGGGCTCAGAACGCACCCTTGTGGGGCCCCCGTGTTGAGGATCAGCGGGGAGGAGATGTTGTTGCCTACCCTCACCACCTGGGGCGGCCCGTCAGGAAGTCCAGTACCCAGTTGCACAGGGCGGGGTCGAGACCCAGGGTCTCAAGCTTGATGACGAGCTTGGAGGGTACTATGGTGTTGAATGCCGAGCTGTAGTCGATGAACAGCATTCTCACATAGGTATTCCTCTTGTCCAGGTGGGTTAGGGCAGTGTGCAGTGTGGTTGAGATTGCATCGTCTGTGGACCTATTTGGGCGGTAAGCAAATTGGAGTGGGTCTAGGGTGTCAGGTAGGGTGGAGGTGATATGGTCCTTGACTAGTCTCTCAAAGCACTTCATGATGACGGAAGTGAGTGCTACGGGGCGGTAGTCGTTTAGCTCAGTTACCTTAGCTTTCTTGGGAACAGGAACAATGGTGGCCCTCTTGAAGCATGTGGGAACAGCAGACTGGTATAGGGATTGATTGAATATGTCCGTAAACACACCGGCCAGCTGGTCTGCGCATGCTCTGAGGGCGCGGCTGGGGATGCCGTCTGGGCCTGCAGCCTTGCGAGGGTTAACACGTTTAAATGTCTTACTCACCTCAGCTGCAGTGAAGGAGAGACCGCATGTTTCCGTTGCAGGCCGTGTCAGTGGCACTGTATTGTCCTCAAAGCGGGCAAAAAAGTTATTTAATCTGCCTGGGAGCAAGACATCCTGGTCCGTGACTGGGCTGGATTTCTTCTTGTAGTCCGTGATTGACTGTAGACCCTGCCACATGCCTCTTGTGTCTGAGCCATTGAATTGAGATTCCACTTGCTTAAATACATACGATACTAACTGTGCAGTATACAGAGCCTCCACACCCCAGACATTCCCTGATCTAACTTATGTCAACACTACTGATCTCAAAAGACTTGACAGATACTAAAACCGCGAAGGAAACCTATCCTATAAATGGTTGATGGATGGATAGCTTTATATTTGAGGAGGGGGTGGTAGCATCTAACAACTCAATTTAATACTTTCTTGTGCACTGCTCGCTGATGTAAGTAATGCCGATTTAATAACAACTGTTTACCTGCCTTTTGCAGAGAAATGCATTGAAAGTAGCCTATAGGGAGCACTGCTAATTATTATGAATTTTGCTATCATTTAAAGTCATATTACCCACTTTAGAAATGTTGGTCGACGGCTCTTGGTTGTCACTAGTTACCAAGCCACAAAGTCATAAGCATCGCCTCCCATACAGAAAAAATGATATATGTAGATTACTTATATGTTTTATATGGGCATATATGGAGGAAAAATACAGTATATGCCCATATATGCTTATATATGTATCCGTACATATACAGTACCAGTCAAAAGTTTGGACACACCTACTCATTCCAGGGTTTTTCTTTATTTGAACTATTTTCTACATTGCATAATAATAGTGAAGACATCAACACAATGAAATAACACATGGAATCATGTAGTAACCAAAAAAGTGTTTAACAAATCTAAATATATTTAATATTTTAGACTCTTCAAATAGCCACCCTTTGCCTTGATGACAGCTTTGCCCATTCTTGTCATTCTCTCAACCTGTCACACCCTGATCTGTTTCACCTATCATTGTGATTGTCTCCACCCCCCTCCTGGTGTCACCCATCTTCCCCATTATTCCCAGTGTATTTATTCCTGTGTTCTCTGTTTGTCTGTTGCCAGTTCGTCTTGTCAAGCTTACCAGCGTGTTTTTCAGAGCGTCTGTTTTTTCTAGTCCTAGCGGTTCTGAACTCTTGCCTGCCCTAACACTAAGCCCGCCTGCCTGAACATTTAGCCTGCCCTAAACTTGAGCCTGCCTGAACATTCAGCCTACCCTAAACTCGAGCCTGCCTGAACATTCAGCCTGCCCTAAACTCGAGCCTGCCTGAACATTCAGCCTGCCCTAAACTCGAGCCTGCCTGAACATTCAGCCTGCCCTAAACTCGAGCCTGCCTGAACATTCAGCCTACCCCAAACTCGAGCCTGCCTGAACATTCAGCCTGCCCTAAACTTGAGCCTTGTTGTTTAGTAACCATATGCGTCCTGTGTCTGCATCTGGGTCTCGCCCTGTGTCGTTGGCCAAGACTAGCAGACTCAGACTTGCCAAGACTGCAGGGACACCATTCAAAAACATGAGAGCTACAGAACCTTATGGAAGGGCTGCATCACGCTGTCCCTCCACCATTCAAAAACATGAGGAGCAGGAACCTTATGAGACACCATTCAAAAAAACATGAGGAGCTACTCCAGAACCTTATGGAAGGGCTCCATCACGCTGCCTCCCTGCAGGGAGACACCATTCAAAAACATGAGGAGCTACTCCAGAACCTTATGGAAGGGCTCACTCCAGAACCTTATGGAAGGGCTCCATCACGCTGCCCCTGCAGGGAGACACCATTCAAAAACATGAGGAGCTACTCCAGAACCTTATGGAAGGGCTCCATCACGCTGCCTCCCTGCAGGGAGACACCATTCAAAAACATGAGGAGCTACTCCAGAACCTTATGGAAGGGCTCCATCACGCTGCCTCCACCATTCAAAAACATGAGGAGCTACTCCAGAACCTTATGGAGATTCACCATTCAAAAACATGAGGAGCTACTCCAGAACCTTATGGAAGGGCTCCATCACGCTGCCTCCCTGCAGGGAGACACCATTCAAAAACATGAGGAGCTACTCCAGAACCTTATGGAAGGGCTCCATCACGCTGCCTCCCTGCAGGGAGACACCATTCAAAAACATGAGGAGCTACTCCAGAACCTTATGGAAGGGCTCCATCACGCTGCCTCCCTGCAGGGAGACACCATTCAAAAACATGAGGAGCTACTCCAGAACCTTATGGAAGGGAAGGGCTCCATCACGCTGCCTCCCTGCAGGGAGACACCATTCAAAAACATGAGGAGCTACTCCAGAACCTTATGGAAGGGCTCCATCACGCTGCCTCCCTGCAGGGAGACACCATTCAAAAACATGAGGAGCTACTCCAGAACCTTATGGAAGGGCTCCATTCGCTGGCGGAACACCATGACCATTGGTTCAAGACGTTACTGCAGCAATTCCGTGGATTATCTCACAGGCAACATACCACAACAGAGATCTCCCTGTCGCTCAGTAACTCCCCTACCAGTGGTGAGTTTGTACAGCCTACCCCGGCTCCCCGAGAACCCCACTTGTCTCCTCCAGAGCGATATTCTGGGGATCCTGGAACCTGCTGGGCTTTTCTTTCTCAGTACTCCATCATTTTTGAGCTACAGCCATATTCGTTCCCTTCTGATTGGTCGAATATAGCGTTTCTGATTATGCTAATGCCTGGAAGGGCACTCTCATGGGCTACGGCAGTTTGGGCGCAACAATCCACCATTTGTCGTAATCTGGAAGATTTCACGGCAGAGGTAAGGAAGTTGTTTGAATGTCCAGGATCTGGGAGAGAGGCGGCCCAAAAACGTATTGGATTATGTCAAGACTCCTGTAGTTTGGCAGACTATGCAGTAGATTTTGGTACGTTGGAAGCCGAGAGTGTCTGGAATCCGGAGTCCCTATTTGATACCTTCCTTCACAGACTGTCGGAGGAGATAAAAGATGAGCTTGCAGCCCGGGAGTTACCTTTTTGTGACGTTACAGCTCGGGAGTTACCTTTTTGTTACGTTACAGCCCGGGAGTTACCTTTTTGTTACGTTACAGCTCGGGAGTTACCTTTTTGTTACGTTACAGCCCGGGAGTTACCTTTTTGTGACGTTACAGCTCGGGAGTTACCTTTTTGTTACGTTACAGCTCGGGAGTTACCTTTTTGTTACGTTACAGCTCGGGAGTTACCTTTTTGTTACGTTACAGCTCGGGAGTTACCTTTTTGTTACGTTACAGCCCGGGAGTTACCTTTTTGTTACGTTTCAGCCTTCATCTAAATTATTATTATTTTTAATTCACTCATCAATCTACACACAATACCCCATAATGAAAAGCAAACATTTTAGCTCATTTATAAAAAATAAAAAAAATGAAATATAAGAACATAAGAATTCAGACCCTTTACTCAATACTTTGTTGAAGCACCTATGGCAGTGAATACAGCCTTGAGTCTTCTTGGGTATGACACTACAAGCTTGGCACTCCTGTATTTGAGAGTTTCTCCCATTCATCTCTGCAGATCTTCTCAAGTTCTGTCTGGTTGGATGGGGAGTGTCACTGCAGAGCTATTTTCAGGTCTCCAGAGATATTTGATTGGGTTCAAGTCCGGAATCTGGCTGGTCCACTCAAGGACATTCAAAGACTTGTCCCAAAGCCACTCCTGCGTTGGTTTGGCTGTGTGCTTAGGGTTGTTATTCTGTTTGCCCCAGTCTGAGGTCCTGAGTGCTGCGGAGCAGGTTTTCATCAAGGATCTCTCTGTACTTTGCTCTGTTCATCTTTCTCTCTTTCCTGACTAGTCTCCCAGTCCCTGCCGCTGAAATACATCCCAACAGAATGATGCTGCCACCACCATGCTTCACCATAGGGATGGTGCCAGGTTTCCTCCAGACGTTACGCTTGGCATTCAGGGTAAAAAGTTCAATCTTGGTTTCATCAGACCAGAGAATCTTGTTTCTCATGGTCTGAGAGTCATTTAGGTGCCTTTTGGCAAACTCCAAGTGGGCTTACATGTGCCTTTTACTGAGGACTGGCTTCCGTCTGGCCACTCTAACATAAAGGCCTGATTGGTGGAGTGTTACAGAGATGGTTGTCCTTCTGGAATGTTCTCCCATCTCTATAGAGGAACTCTGGAGCTCTGTCAGAGTTACAATCTGGTTTTTGGTCACCTCCCTGACCAAGGCCCTTCTCCCCCGATTGCAAAGTTTGACCGGGCAGCCAGCTCTAGGAAGAAACTTGGTGGTTCCAAACATCTTCCATTTAAGAATGATGGAGGCCACTGTGTTCTTGGGGACCTTCAATGCGTCAGAGATGTTTTGATACTGTACCCTTCCCCAAATCTGTGCCTCGACACAATCCTGTCATGGAGCGCTGCGGACAATTCCTTCCACCTAATGGCATGGTTTTTGCTCTTACATTAAATGTCAACTGTGAGAACTTATATAGACAGGTGTGTGCCTTTTCAGATCATGCCTGATCAATTTAATTGACCACAGGTGGACCCAAATGAAATTGTAGAAACATCTCAAGGATGCTCAATGGAAACAGGATGCACCTGAGCTGATTTCCGAGTCTCATAGCAAAGGGTCTGAATTCTTATGTAAGGTATATCCGTTTTTTTTATTTGTATAAATTTGCAAAAATGTCTAAAAACCTGTTTTCGCTTGTTGGAGTATTGTGTGTAGATTGATGAGGGTTTTAGAATAAGGCTGTAGTGTAACAAAATAAAGAAAAGTGGTCTGAATACCTTCTGAATGCACTGTATGCTCATTTATGTTACACATGTAGTATTCAAATGTTTATTACATATATCTCCATTATATGTCTCAATACATGATAACAATATGTTACCGGAGCAGTATTTCAGTAATACTTGTAGTCATGGTAATAAATGGTAATTTAATCTTATTCATAGATTTTTTGTTGTACTGTTTTAAGTCGTTCCCACGTGTCCCTTTATTGCACCCAGGAAGCACATCTGAAAGCAACAAATGGAATTTAATGAATTGAAATTGACCCCAACCTTGTTGATTTTTATAATTATACTGAGAGATTTTGGGAGATTATTTGTTGTTTTTCTATTTACCCAGAGTCAGATGAAATCATGAATACCATTTTTATGACTCTGTGTGCAGTTTGGAGATGATTTAAGTTAGCATGCCATGAGACATAAGTCATATTATTTTTAAAACATCATGACAATACCCGCACACTGTCAAATGCTCATTTGCAATTGATGAACAAAAACCTGCTCACCAGTTATTGCGGCCTTTTTCTCCCCATCTTCTTCACTTTTAGCTTTGCCACCTAGAACTGTTTAAAGGAAATACATTCTATGTGTCATAAATAATTCTCCAAAGTGAAAATGGCTAGATTTAAACATTTGAGTTAGGTCTAAAGATAATGACTCTGGTTTATCTGTACAACGCAACAATAATACATAATACATAAATGTACATACTGTACCACAGCCACTGTTGCATAGAATTGTGTAAAACGGACATTCCCATCCGATAGAGTGTTGGTTTGGGTGAGCATCAAGTAGCCTCTGTTCACAAGAGATCTCTGACATATCGCCTGCAACGAAGATGGAGATCCTCCAAAAATGATCAAATGTGACTGGATCTTCTTCAAACTATTGAGCCTGAGAAAGCTCCTCTCTCACCCCCAAGGCACACAGGCTCTCCTAGCCATGATCTAAAGGCCTATGCCCTTCTAGTAATTCTAATGATATATTCCATATAATCTCTGTGCATACCTCTCTAGTTTCTTTTATGCATCATAACGATGTTGGCCTTCTAGGAAGAGTTGCAAAGAAAAAGCCATATCTCAGACTGGCCAATAAAAAGAAAAGATGAAGATGGGCAAAAGAACACAGACGCTGGAATGAGGAACTCTGCTTAGAAGGCCAGCTTCCCGGAGTCGCCTCTTCATTGTTGACGTTGAGACTGGTGTTTTGCGGGTACTATTTAATGAATCAAACTAGACACTCTAATGTACGTTCTCTTGCTCAGTTGTACACAGCGTTGTATGAGATCTTCAATTTCTTGGCAATTTCTCGCATGGAATAGCCTTCATTTCTCAGAACAAGAATAGTCTGACGAGTTTCAGAAGAAAGTTCTTTGTTTCTGGCCATTTTGAGCCTGTAATTGAACCCACAAATGCTGATGCTCCAGATACTCAACTAGTCTAAAGAAGGCCAGTTTTATTGCTTCTTTAATCAGAACAACAGTTTTCAGCTGTGCTAACATAATTGCAAAAGGGTTTTCTAATTATCAATTAGCCTTTTAAAATGATCAACTTGGATGAGCTAACACAATGTGCCATTGGAACACAGGAGTGATGGTTGCTGATAATTGACCTCTGTGCACCTATGTAGATATTGCATAAAACATCTGCCGTTTCCAGCTACAATAGTCATTTAAAACATTAAGTGACCCCAAACTATTGAACGGTAGTGTATAGCACACTGTGGCTGAGGAAAGGCAATACTCCCAATATAAGTGAACCCCAAATCAATGCAGTTCATATTCATATCATATTTGCGCCTCTTCGATGGTCCAAAGTCCCTGTCTGTTGTCTGTGCTCTCCCGGGTAAGGGGGCAGTAGCTCTTCGGCTGCATCAGGTCCACAACTGTCAGTGTCCATGCTAGCTGGGCTAACAACAAATGTAGAATTACTAAATCTAGCATTGGATGTGCTTGTGGAAGCAGAACAACGTGTGTCGTCGACAGGTGCAGGTGTAGTACTGCTGGTAGTAGCAGTACTACCAGTAGAGCTGGTATGTGTCTCTATGGATGTGGGCCTTACATTTTTTTAACCATTTATCTATTTTTGAGCAAACAGAATGAGCAGAAGCTACGTTTGGCTACCTACGGACCGTTAGTGGAATTCCCGCGAGAGAGTAACATGATTGGATGTTAATTATTTGACTAGGCTACCTGCATTTTTAATTGTGTTGTTATTTCGCTGAACACCAGATGGTTGCATTGGGGGGTGGGGGGCAGTGAAACGAGGCAATGCAGGAAAGAAAAAAAACTCACCCAAATGTATAGCCCTGTTGGAAAATATAAATGGACTGTTTGAAAATGAGAAGAAAAAAATGTTTTACATTTATAAAAAAAAAAATGTGTATCACATTTTTATTTGGTGTTCCCCAGTTTGGGAATACCTGGTCTACCATATCAAAAGCATTGGCCAAGTCAATAAAAATGGCAGCACAACATTGCTTACAATCAACGAAAATGGTGACATCATTTAGGACCTTTAAGGTTGCAGTGACACATCCATAAACTGAGCGGAAACCAGATGGCTTACCAGAGAGAATACTATAGACATTAAGAAAGCCAGTCAGTTGATTGTTGTCTAGGCTGTATTGAAGATGGGCGCGTTCGAGCAGATCATTTTGCCAAGTTGATGACCGTTGTTGGTGTGTTGCATTAAGAGGATAAAACATTTCCGACTTGCATCTAACGTCATGAAGTTGAAGTCGTGTTTCCCTGCTCAGATGTTGCTGACGTCTGCCAGATCTTACAACGCCTGAATAGGTATTTTACTAATCAGCTAACCACATCCGGTTTTATAGCAATCTGGTGCCTGACTATACAGCCGATGATGTGGCATGTAACCATTGGTTGATACAAGCAACCGACTGCAGGCAAAAGTCTTGGATTGACATCAGCAGAGGTGCATCTGCGACAGCCGAAAGTCGGACAATGTTGTTTTCTAACAGCAAGGCTCAGTGCAATATGGCAGTGTTTCCATTGTTTATAAAAGTTTTTCTTTATAATGTCCAAATTAATACGTCTCCAACCCCCATATCCGACACTCACGAACTGAAAATATATGTGTGTCCATTGTACTATGCAACGTCAGGGGAACGCGACCATAGCCTGAATTGTGCTAGGCTCTATAGTCAACCAATCATTAGGGCGTTTTTGTTTGACCTGCGTCAATGTGACCAAAGATATGACTGAAACAGGAGAGATTTGCCAAGATTCATGTCATATTTGACTCTCTATCTTACTAATTGATTGTATAATGAACACACGTATGATTTCAGTTTATGAGTGTGTGATATGGGGGTTGGAGACATTATTGTCACGTTCTGACCTTAGTTCCTTTGTTTTGTCTTTGTTTTAGTATGGTCAGGGCGTGAGTTGGGGTGGGCAGTCTATGTTTGTTTTTCAATGTTGGTTTTGTGTTCGGCCTTGTATGGTTCAGAGGCAGGTGTCGTTAGTTGTCTCTGATTTAGAATCATACTTAGGTAGCCTTTTTCCACCTGGGTTTCATGGGTGTTTATTTCCTGTTTAGTGTTTTGTCATTCACCTTACGGGACTGTTCGTTTGTTCTTAATAGTTTTTGTTCAGTGTTCATTTTGCTTCATTAAATTATGGACACTTACCACGCTGCGTTTTGGTCATCCGATCCTTCTTGCTTCTCCTCCTCAGAAGAGGAGGACGAGATCCCTTACAATTATAAAGAAAATATTTTGGAAACAATGGCAACATTGTCATGTTGATCTGAGCCTTGCTGTTGAAAAACCACATTAGTGTCCGACTTTCGACTGTCGCAGATGCAGTTCCTCCGACTTTACTCTTCAACTTTGTCTACAGTCTATGAATCATGGCTATGAATGTCATCCTATTGATTATGAGTGAAATACTGTGATGCATTTTAGAGAGATAATGTCACCTCTCTGGAGAACTGTGTGGTATGACCCAATCTAGTTAGGAGGGTTGCCAACTGGGGTGTAATCATTAGTCCAAACTGTAGCAAACAGTTGAAAATGGAAAACGTTTTGCAATAAAAACTAGACGTCCTATTGGACAAATTCAGTTTGGTCCCTCTGCATTTTGTTTAGTTTGCTTCTGTTGTGACAGTAAGACTAGAGAGAAACAGTGACAGTAAGCCTAGAGAGAAACAGTGACAGTAAGCCTAGAGAGAAACAGTGACAGTAAGCCTAGAGAGAAACAGTGACAGTAAGCCTAGAGAGAAACAGTGACAGTAAGCCTAGAGAGAAACAGTGACAGTAAGCCTAGAGAGAAACAGTGACAGTAAGACTAGAGAGAAACAGTGACAGTAAGCCTAGAGAGAAACAGTGACAGTAAGCCTAGAGAGAAACAGTGACAGTAAGCCTAGAGAGAAACAGTGACAGTAAGCCTAGAGAGAAACAGAGACAGTAAGCCTTGAGAGAAACAGTGACAGTAAGCTCAGAGAGAAACAGTGACAGTAAGCCCAGAGAGAAACAGTGACAGTAAGCCCAGAGAGAAACAGTGACAGTAAGCCTTGAGAGAAACAGTGACAGTAAGCTCAGAGAGAAACAGTGACAGTAAGCCCAGAGAGAAACAGTGACAGTAAGCCCAGAGAGAAACAGTGACAGTAAGCCTTGAGAGAAACAGTGACAGTAAGCCTAGAGAGAAACAGAGACAGTAAGCCTTGAGAGAAACAGTGACAGTAAGCCTAGAGAGAAACAGTGACAGTAAGCCTAGAGAGAAACAGTGACAGTAAGCCTAGAGAGAAACAGAGACAGTAAGCCTTGAGAGAAACAGTGACAGTAAGCCCAGAGAGAAACAGTGACAGTAAGCCCAGAGAGAAACAGTGACAGTAAGCCCAGAGAGAAACAGTGACAGTAAGCCTTGAGAGAAACAGTGACAGTAAGCCTTGAGAGAAACAGTGACAGTAAGCCTAGAGAGAAACAGAGACAGTAAGCCTTGAGAGAAACAGTGACAGTAAGCCCAGAGAGAAACAGTGACAGTAAGCCCAGAGAGAAACAGTGACAGTAAGCCCAGAGAGAAACAGTGACAGTAAGCCTTGAGAGAAACAGTGACAGTAAGCCTAGAGAGAAACAGTGACAGTAAGCCCAGACAGTGAAGCCTAGAGAGAAACAGTGACAGTAAGCCTAGAGAGAAACAGAGACAGTAAGCCTAGAGAGAAACAGAGACAGTAAGCCTAGAGAGAAACAGAGACAGTAAGCCTAGAGAGAAACAGTGACAGTAAGCCTAGAGAGAAACAGTGACAGTAAGCCCAGAGAGAAACAGTGACAGTAAGCCCAGAGAGAAACAGTGACAGTAAGCCCAGAGAGAAACAGTGACAGTAAGCCCAGAGAGAAACAGTGACAGTAAGACCAGAGAGAAACAGAGACAGTAAGCCTAGAAAGAAACAGAGACAGTAAGCCTAGAAAGAAACAGTGACAGTAAGCCTAGAGAGAAACAGAGAAAGTAAGCCTAGAAAGAAACAGACAGTAAGCCTAGAGAGAAATAGAGACAGTAAGCCCAGAGGGAAACAGAGACAGTAAGCCTAGAAAGAAACAGAGACAGTAAGCCTAGAAAGAAACAGAGACAGTAAGCCTAGAAAGAAACAGAGACAGTAAGCCTAGAAAGAAACAGAGACAGTAAGCCTAGAGAGAAATAGAGACAGTAAGCTCAGAGAGAAACAGAGACAGTAAGCCTAGAAAGAAACAGAGACAGTAAGCCTAGAGAGAAATCGAGACAGTAAGCCCAGAGAGAAACAGAGACAGTAAGCCTAGAAAGAAACAGACAGTAAGCCCAGAGAGAAACAGAGAGCTAGAGACAGATACTGAGCTGTTCCAATGCAGATTCCCATGCAGAGTTAAACCAATGAAACCTCCCTCTCCCCCATTGTAATCTTTCATCCATTCAGGGAGGTATAATTAGAGAAGATCTGCTCTCATCTCTTTCTCCCTGATGGGGCCTTTAATTTCTGCTATTTGACTCATTCAAATGAGAGCTGGTGAAAAGGGAACGACAATTGGACATTTAAATGGATGCTTGAAAGCACTACGAACCAATCCGTTGCATATGAGAAGCGCTGCAAAAATACTTGAAAAGGACACCTTGTGCAGGTTCTGTTTAAACGACTGAGTGGAATGAGTGCCACTTGAATGACTGACCTATTCTTAGAACCAATTTAGATCCTGTGGGATAAGATTGAAAGGTACAGTCAAGGAAAATGGAGCGCACTTAGATTGTTTATGACGCTGGAAACATTAAGGATAGTGCATCTCATAAAGCATCTACTGCTGCTCTAGGATATGAGTATAGGGACCTGATCCCAGATCAGCGCTTCTACTCTGAGACCCTTTATAAATACAGACCCTGGTCATTTGGTAGTGAGTCTTTGTTTGCGCAGCTCGTTGTCACACAACATGTTGAGAACAGGATGTAGTATCACTGAAAGCAAAGAGAAGAGCTAGAGCTTTTTAATAGATAGAAGTCAACGTGTCACACAAACATCAATCATATCCATATGTTCAATCTAACACTGATTCTGATTTTACAGCTCTTAATTAAAACGAAGGAATCTTCCATTGATCATGATAAATGTGTTTAAGAACAAAGAGCATGCAAAATGACATTCTGGTAAAAGTACAGAATAATTACAAAATATACTGTTCACAACTCACACTAGTATCATCCAGCTTCCTCACTACTGATATGGAACCCAGCCACTGCACATGTACTGAATAACACAATATGAATATACCCTCAAGTGAATCAATAAAGACAGTTCAGCAATACAACATAAAGAGGGGAGATGTAGCAAGAAAAACATAGCTTTACTACTGCTGTCAATAGGTAAGATAATGTGATGGTAGAATGAAATGAAACCCACAATGTGGAGAATTCCCCCCCCCCACACACACACACACCTCCTCACTCTGATCTGCTACATGCTGGTCTCCAAGGTGACCAATTTCACTAAAGCGCTCCACCACAGGGTTTGATCTAAGTCAATCTCAGTCAATCCAGACAGAAGAAACAGCCTGGCCGCATTTCATTCCAACAAGTTGTCTGCTCCCCTTTGTTCTTGTTCAATCCCCTTCACAGATCTGACTTGACTGGGTAGTAGGTGAACTGTGGTAGGTGCGGTGTGGTAGGGGTGCTGTGGTAGGTGAGCTATGGTAGGGGTGCTGTGGTGTGGTAGGGGTGCTGTGGTGTGGTAGGGGTGCTGTGGTGTGGTAGGGGTGCTGTGGTAGGTGAGCTATGGTAGGGGTGCTGTGGTGTGGTAGGGGTGCTGTGGTAAGTGAGCTATGGTAGGGGTGCTGTGGTGTGGTAGGGGTGCTGTGGTGTGGTAGGGGTGCTGTGGTGTGGTAGGGGTGCTGTGGTAGGTGAGCTATGGTAGGGGTGCTGTGGTGTGGTAGGGGTGCTGTGGTAGGTGAGCTATGGTAGGTGCTGTGGTGTGGTAGGGGTACTGTGGTAGGTGAGCTATGGTAGGGGTGCTGTGGTGTGGTAGGGGGCTGTGTTAGGTGTGGTAGGTGCTGTGGTGTGGTAAGGATACTGTGGTAGGTGAGCTATGGTAGGGGTGCTGTGGTGTGGTAGGGGGCTGTGTTAGGTGTGGTAGGTGCTGTGGTGTGGTAGGGGTACTGTGGTAGGTGCGGTGTGGTAGGTGTGCTGTGGTGTGGTAGGTATGTTGTGGTAGGGGTGCTGTGGTATGGTGTGGTAGGTGAACTGTGGTAGGTGAACTGTGGTAGGTGAACTGTGGTAAGTGAACTGTGGTATGTGAACTGTGGTAGGTGAACTGTGGTAAGTGAACTGTGGTATGTGAACTGTGATAGGTGAGCTGTGGTAGGTGAGCTGTGGTAGGTGCCCTGTGGTAGGTGAACTGTGGTAAGTGAATTGTGGTAGGTGAACTGTGGTAAGTGAGCTGTGGTAGGTGAACTGTGGTAGGTGAACTGTGGTAGGTGAGCTGTGGTAGGTGAACCGTGGTAAGTGAGCTTTGGTAGTTGAACTGTGGTAGGTGAGCTGTGGTAAATGCGCTGTGGTAGGTTAACTGTGGTAGGTGTGCTGTGGTAGGTTAACTGTGGTAGGTGAGCTGTGGTAGGTAAACTGTGGTAGGTAACCTATAGTAGTTGAACTGTGAAGCAATAGCTCTACCTAGTGCCCACCATAATTGATTCCCTATCAGATCAGGCAAATGGGAGTAAACGAGTGAAGAGTGATAAGGGAGATAACCAGGGGAGGGAGCATCTTTGTGTCCCTAGAAGCCTGGCAGCAGGTCGCTGAGCAGCACCTCCCTCTCCCCCAGCAGCAGGTCTCTCTTCAGACTGGTCCCCTTGTTCACCACCTTCATCTTCATGGCCAGGCTCTTGACCTGGGTGACGGGCACCGCGTCAAAGAAGAAGTCCTCGTTGAACACGGGGTTCCTGCTGTTCTTGATGATGGTGCTCCTCTGCTTCTGCTGCTTGCCCGGGTTCAGGTACAGAGACACGCAGCAGTTGATGCTCTTCACGTCCGTCTGTTTATCATACAGGTCCTCGGCGGCGAGCACTCGGACCCTCAGCCGGGCCGTTTCGGCGTCGTAGTGCATGCTGATTCTCAGCGTGCCGCCCTTGTGGAGGTTGACCGAGTGCTCGCGCTGGAGGTCTGAACTTGCCCCCCCGGAGCCGGTCCCCTTGCGTCCGCGGAAGGCGGGGGAGGGAGGGCAGCGCAGGCGGCGGCGTGTCAGGTTGGGGCTGTTGTCGGCTGAGCTGCACTCGTCTGTGGACAGGGAGCTGTGGCGCGCCAGGGTACGCTTGGCACGAGACACCTGAGGGGGAAATCAAATCAGGGAAGGGATGATAAGACAGAAGGGATCATGAAATTCTGAGCTACACTTTGTAAATAAAGTCATCATCCTTATGGTTATCATCCTTACTGTTTACCTTGGCCTGCGTCTCCTGGGTGATGGATCGGAGGAGGGAGGCAGAGCGGGTGAGGAGAGGGGAGGTAAAGGGGGAGGACTCGGCTGAGGAGCACGTGTCGCTCTCACCCCCGCTGAAATAGCGGTAGGGGTTGGGGTCGGAGGGGGTCAGGTGGTTCCCACCCTGGGTGCGTCTCTGGGAGCCCGGGGAGGTGTGGGGGCTGTTGGGGTTGCTGTGGAACAGGGACTCCTTGCGGCGGGTGTGGGGGCTCTCCACCAGTGTGGAGAAACCGTACGAGGTCTGGGCTTTGGGGACGTAAGGCAGGGACATGGCTGTCTGGGACTGGGGGTCTGCATTGGTGTTAGGGTCTCCCCCCTCCCCTACCTCGCTCCCCGGGTCGTCAGCGCTCTCTATCTGGATGACGTGGCGGTTAGCGGCCCTCAAGAGGCTGCGGGTGTCCCCAGTCAGCCGGGAGAGCAGACGTGGGCTGCGGGGGTTCCGGGTGCAGTTGCCCTGGGTTTGGCTGCAGATGGTGTGCTCCGAGGCGGAGGGGCACAGAGTAGAGCGGGGCTGGGTCTCCGGAGTTAGGCACTCTGCCTCTGAAGGGCAGCAGATGAGTTTGGGGGGGATGAAGAAGTCAGGGATCTTATCAGGGGTGATGATGTTGTTATAGACGGAGACGGGGCCAGTCTGGTTCTGCTGCTTGTCCCCTGCCGATGCAGAGTGACCATTGTGAGGGCCACGGAACTTCTCCAGGAGCCACATGCTTCCCTCCAGGGCCTGAAGCTAGCTGCAGGCACAGGTGGACAGGAAGTGATGATGTCATACAGTCACAGGTAGGTAGGATGTGACATCACCTTGAGTCAACATGTAAATCAAACCGTGGCATACAGACACAGACAGATAGGAGGAGTTTCAATATTGTGAGTTTATGCCATTTCCTTGCTTCAACTCCTA
This sequence comes from Oncorhynchus gorbuscha, assembly GCF_021184085.1. Lineage (NCBI taxonomy): Eukaryota > Metazoa > Chordata > Actinopteri > Salmoniformes > Salmonidae > Oncorhynchus > Oncorhynchus gorbuscha. The sequence continues at coordinate 36,213,546 of NC_060194.1, read as the reverse complement.
AACTGCACTGATGTCAGTTGAAAGCAATACGGCAAGTCAACTTATTTTGCTGCCACCTGCCACCTGCCTCTCAAAACAGTTTGGATCAAGGAAATCATGCAAGTAGAGGAAACTATGTTAGACTATTGAGATGCACCCAGTGCCTGGTGAAATGTCAGAGACACCACAGGAGAGCTTCCATAGCAACTCCAAACCAAAGCATTTCCCTATTATCAGATAATTTAACATCACCTCTGTTGTGGAATCATTCCAAGAAAAATCTGAGGCTGTAAAGCCAAACTGCAAGTCCAAACGTGTTGCTAAGCACCAGCGTGCTCCAGGCTGTAGCCTATGCCTTTTAAAGCTTATATTGAATCGCCCCCCTGCGGTAGTACCCTCAATTCAATCGAATCTCGATTGCAGTAGGCTATTACGCAGTAACATATGATTATTCCTTTTTCTGTAGTCTAATTAAAATACTTTTGCCTAATAAATCCTGGTGGACTATAGACCGGACTGATTAAATCCAGTCCTTGTGATATAATAGAACAAAGAAAGATTGTTCTCTATCACTGCACCCCATTGATGAAAGTCTCTAAAATCCTTGAACATTAAATAAATCAGTGTAAAAAAAAGTAAATTCCGTTTTAAATGTGTTTGCTTCCACTGAAGGCACCAACTTTGATAAATGTGAAGACTTCCCGTAAGTGTGCGCGACAATGCGCATAACCTATCATATCAAAGAGAGGTAAAGTCAGTCCAGTCAGATTTATGATTCCACCAAACAAAGACATATTTGATATCCAATAAAACAATACGGTTATCTATAATCGAGGAGAGAATGTAATTATAAAGATATGTGGCATTGTGCGCAGCTGACCAACTTTTATGCACTTTAGGCGGGATGGTCCCTGAAATGAGAACAACTTGTAAAATAGACACAGACAAAATCACGAACACTGATTAAAAAACGGTTACTCATGATCTACAAGCAAAGACAACCGGAGGACCTGTCACATCACTGGAACTCATGGATCTCACCGTTGCGCTGAAGTGTTACTCTCGCTCTCCTGCTGAACTCCGGATAAAAACAGAAAATGTTCCAACTTCCCTCACATGCGTCTGTCCGTGTCCCCTCAATACTTTCCGTAATTCACCTCACATGGGTTGCCTAGCTAACCCACTTTACACAGACAGAGTAACCTAACTGTTGGGCACAAAAACACATAGTTGGGGCTCTGATGATTCAGTTTCACCTCTGGGTTATATATGGACCCCGCGCGCCGCGCTCTCCATGGTGACTAGAAGCCAGTGGGAGGTTCCCAAGCTGTCCACCCGCCCTCCTCAAAATAGAATGTAATTTGCTTAAATACGTGTTTTGATGTTAACCGCGGGGCAAATCAGTGTTTCCGTGCTATTTCGTATAGCCAACTCATTGTATTTGCAAACAATAACATTAACGTTAACGACCTCCCTGTCTGTGGACAAGATTAATCCTCCTCTCTCCACTACTCAGACATTCTACCTCCATTCTTGTCTCAACTCCCAGACGTTTTGATTTTGTTCAATTGTTGTATCTTACACTACCTGGCCAGAAGTATTTGAACATCCCTTCAAATTAGTGGATTTCAGCCAGAACTGTTGCTGACAGGTGTATAAAATCGAGCACACAGCCATGCGATCTCCATAGACAAACATTGGCAGACGAATGGCCTTACTGAAGAGCCCAGTGACTTTCAACGTGGCACCATCATATGATGCCACCTTTCAAACAAGTCAGTTCATCAAATTTCTGCCCTGCCAAAGCTGCCCCGGTCAACTGTAAGTGTTGTTATTGGCAAGTGTTAGGTGCTCAGCCACGAAGTGGTAAGCCACACAAGCTCACAGAACAGGACCGCTGAATGCTGAAGTGCGTAGCTCGTAAAAATGGTATGTCCTCAGTTGCAACACTCACTACTAAGTTCCAAACTGCCTCTGGAAGCAACGTCAGCACATTAACTATTCATTGGGGGCTTCATGAAATGGGTTTCCATGGTCGAGCAGCCGCACATAAGCCTAAGATAACCATGTTCAATGCTAAGTGTCGGCTGGAGTGGTGTAAAGCTCGCTGCCATTGGACTCTGGAGCAGTGGAAATGTGTTTTCTGGAGTGATGAATCACGCTTCACCATCTGGCAGTCCAATGGACAAATCTGGGTTTGGCGGATGCCAGGAGAACGCTACCAGCCCTAATCCATAGTGCCAACTCTAAAGTTTGGTGGAGGAGGAATTATGGTCTTGGGTTGTTTTTTATGGTTTAGATCTCTTAGTTCCAGTGAAGGGAAATCTTAACGCTACAGCATACAGTGACATTCTAGACGATTTTGTGCTTCCAACTTTGTGGCAACAGTTTGGGGAAGGCCCTTTCCTGTTTCATCATGACATGTACAGAGCAAGGTCCATACAGAAACAGTTTGTCAAGATCTGTATGGAAGAACTTGACTGGCCTGCACAGAGCCCTGACCTCAACCCCAATCGAACACCTTTAGGATGAATTGGAATGCCGACTGCAAGCCAGACCTATCACCCAACATCAGTGCCCGACCTCACTAATGCTCTTGTAGCTGAATGGAAGCAAGTCTCCTGCGGCAATGTTCCAACATCTAGTGGAAAGCCATCCCAGAATAGTGGTAGTTGCTACAGCAGCAAAGGCGGGACCAAATCCATCATAATGCCCATGATTTTGGAATAAGATGTTCGATGAGCAGGTGTCCACATACTTTTGGTCATGTAGTGTAGCTTGTGTGTGTTATTGTAATTCTTCTACTAGCTTCCACAGTACACGACACAAATACAACATTGCCCATTGAATCAAGCAGGCTGACATGGAATCAGAATTTCAAGCAGGAGACACCTGCGGAATTGACTGGACTTTAAAAACATATTGTGTTGCGTTTTGCAGGTCATATGTGAAGATCCACTTCTGTGGAAGTTGTGTTTCATTTGGCCAGGGCAGATAGACCACATAAATAGAATTACTGCAAAACCTGGAGTTGATAACAGCGCAGTGTAATCCTTCATCTACTCCCAGCCAGCAGGTCTCCTGGAGGTCTCTGTCTGTGATAACTGGATAGATCAGTCCCTTAGTGAAGTTATAGTGACACTCTAACCCCTGCATTGCATTACCCTGTATTGCTGGGCCAATGGGGGAAGGGGAGTAGGAGAGGGTGGCCCTTTAATAGGATCATTTGTTATCTTCAAGAGCTGTAAGAGTTTCCCTGACTGGAGCTCAGCATCCATCGCTGGTTCAATAAGCCAATGGGCAATGAGGGGGCTGTTAGAGAGAAACTGCCTGGCAGTCTGGTCCCTTTGGGCTGTGGGGAAATGATGGCACTCTATTGTTTGCAATGGCATGTACAGGATCAGTGGGAAAGTGTTGATATAGTTCCGCATTAAACTGAAGGCTCTTCTCAATCTACATTGGTGCTAAAATAAAATGATAAAAGACAAAAACAATATTTTTGCATGCACACATTCATGAGCACACACACACACGCACACATGCACACACACACACACACACATAGTCGAACTGAGAGAAAGGGAGAAGAGGGATTGTACACAGAATCACCGGGGAGTCCATGGAACTAATGTACAAGAATAACTATAGCGTGTTGGGCTCTGGGACTAGCCGACTTCTGTCCCTCTCCATGGTCCTGAGATATAGATATTTTTGTTGAGATTCAATGACTATAAATGATTGTCAGTGTTAAAGATTGTCAACTCATCACTTGTGAAGAAATGATTGTTTTGCAAGTATACAAAGCCTAAATCAAGTCCCTCATCAGTGCATTGAAAGTCTATCAGTCACGACAATGCTGGTGTGAAATATTGAACTGGACTGAACAGAGGATAATCCACCTCCAATGGAATCTATACCCCTCTGTCTCTCTTTTCTGACTCACTCTCTTTCAGCATGTTCATACTAGGCACATGAGGACCACGGACAGCTCCTGGCTCTGTGCCACATTAGACATTGAAGTAACAATATGCAACAATAACATGTCTAATGTAAATATCACAGATCTGGTGACTAATAAAGATACAGGATGGGGAAGGGTTCTAAATCTTCTGGGAAGTCACCATAGCAACCGTGGCAAACCTACTCAAGTTGGCGTTTGGCGTTGGAGTATGCTGTGCACACACACACTTAGATCTTCAGAGTCAAGAGTTATGGTTAAAGTATGGATTTGGAAGGATTACGGTTAGAATAGCTATTTTCAGAAGAGTGATGAAAGGGTATAAAAAATAGGAAAAGGCCGAATGGGAAGGAGGAGTCAGAAAAACATAAATAAAGGGTAAGATCGGAGGGTGAGAGAGAAAAGGTGGGCTATTCCAGCTGCTTTGAAAGTGGATACATGAATAGACCACCTGCAAGGGTTACATACATTTGTTTATTTGACGGGGGTCTACAGAACACAACCTCCGAATGATCATTACTCTTTCGTGTCGCTACCATAGCAACAACTAGTTCCAGGCCATTTTTTTACCTTCCCGCATTTCTGATGTGTTAAAATCATGAAGAAATTGGCATCCTTTGAGGGGAAAGTCATTGCATAACTGCAACTGGCTCACATCAGACAGGGTAAAGGGATGTGAAAATAGATTGGATGAAAGTTTTCTCGTCTCCCTTCAAAGAACCATTTTGTGGCCACAGATGTCTGTTGAACACAGCTGGACTATATGAAAATGTTTGCCTGCGAAACACAGATTGTTTTTCTTTGTGTCGTTTCCACACATTGAAAAAAAGTACATTGTATGTTTGTAGTTCTTCTTGGTAGAGAAAAGCACAGAATACAATGCTTCATTTGAGAAGTTATGTGTTTGTATGTGTGTGTGTGTTTGTATGTGTGTCTGTGTTTGTATGTGTGTGTGTGCATGCATGTGTGTGATGTAAATATAGGATGTGACAGTGTGAGAGGGACCCTCCGAGTAACCATGGCGACAAGCAGAAGCAAACACCTGCGAATGAGCATTAGGCTGTGCACTTACAGGAAGACCTCTAATTGATGAGCGAGAGAGAGAGAGAGAGAGAGAGAGAGAGAGAGAGAGAGAGAGAGAAGGTACAGTACTATTTTACCCCAAATATTACTCTCATATTGCATCATGTAAAAGCATTTGAACTCACACTGTACGAGGTCCTTATCATCATTGGAACTTATGAACATTTCCCACCTTAGATATGCATTAGTACTATTTTCATTTTTGATTAACGTTTGTTGTTCGGTTTTAATCTCCTACTTCCTATTACTCCTTATTCCAAACTTAACCACACAGGGGTAATGCCTAACCTTAACCACAGGGGTAATGCCTAACCTTAACCACAGGGGTAATGCCTAACATTAACCACAGGGGTAATGCCTAACCTTAACCACATGGGGCATGCCTAACCTTAACCACACAGGAGTAGTGCATGACCTTAACCACACAGGGGTAATTCCTAACCTTAACCACACAGGGGTAATGCCTAAACTGAACCACACAGAAGTAATGCCTAACCTTAACCACAGGGGTAATGCCTAACCTTAACCACAGGAGTAATGCCTAACCTGAACCACAGGGGTAATGCCTAACCTTAACCACATGGGGCATGCCTAACCTTAACCACACAGGAGTAGTGCATGACCTTAACCACACAGGAATAATGCATAACCTTAACCATGCAGAGGTAATGCCTAACCTTAACCACAGGGGTAATGCCTAACCTTAATCACACAGGAGTAATGCATAACCTTAACCACACAGGGGTCATGCCTAACCTTAACCACAGGGGTAATGCCTAACCTTAACCACAGGGGTAATGCCTAACCTTAACCACATGGGGCATGCCTAACCTTAACCACACAGGAGTAGTGCATGACCTCTTAACCACACAGGGGTAATTCCTAACCTTAACCACACAGGAATAATGCATAACCTTAACCATGCAGAGGTAATGCCTAACCTTAACCACAGGGGTAATGCCTAACCTTAATCACACTGGAGTAATGCATAACCCTAACCACACAGGGGTCATGCCTAACCTTAACCACAGGGGTAATGCCTAACCTTAACCACAGGGGTAATGCCTAACCTTAACCACATGGGGCATGCCTAACCTTAACCACACAGGAGTAGTGCATGACCTTAACCACACAGGGGTAATTCCTAACCTTAACCACACAGGGGTAATGCCTAAACTGAACCACACAGAGGTAATGCCTAACCTTAACCACAGGGGTAATGCCTAACCTTAACCACAGGAGTAATGCCTAACCTGAACCACAGGGGTAATGCCTAACCTTAACCACATGGGGCATGCCTAACCTTAACCACACAGGAGTAGTGCATGACCTTAACCACACAGGAATAATGCATAACCTTAACCATGCAGAGGTAATGCCTAACCTTAACCACAGGGGTAATGCCTAACCTTAATCACACAGGAGTAATGCATAACCTTAACCACACAGGGGTCATGCCTAACCTTAACCACAGGGGTAATGCCTAACCTTAACCACAGGGGTAATGCCTAACCTTAACCACATGGGGCATGCCTAACCTTAACCACACAGGAGTAGTGCATGACCTTAACCACACAGGGGTAATTCCTAACCTTAACCACACAGGAATAATGCATAACCTTAACCATGCAGAGGTAATGCCTAACCTTAACCACAGGGGTAATGCCTAACCTTAATCACACTGGAGTAATGCATAACCCTAACCACACAGGGGTCATGCCTAACCTTAACCACAGGGGTAATAACTAACCTTAACCACACAGGAGTAATGCCTAACCTTAACCACACAGGGGGTAATAACTAACCTTAACCACACAGGAGTAATGCCTAACCTTAACCACACAGGGGTATTGCCAAACTTTAAGCACACAGGAGTAATGCATAACCTTAACCGCACAGTAATGCCTAACCTTAACTATGCAGGGCTAATACCTAAGCCACACAGTAATGCCTAACCTTAACTATGCAGGGCTAATACCTAAGCTTAACCACACAGTAATGCCTAACCTTAACTATGCAGGGCTAATACCTAAGCTTAACTACACAGTAATGCCTAACCTTAACCACACAGTAATGCCTAACCTTAACTACACAGTAATATCTAACCTTAACTATGCAGGGCTAATACCTAAGCTTAACCACACAGTAATGCCTAACCTTAACTATGCAGGGCTAATACCTAACCTTAACCACACAGTAATTCCTAACCTTAACTATGCAGGGCTAATACCTAAGCTTAACCACACAGTAATGCCTAACCTTAACTATGCAGGGCTAATACCTAACCTTAACCACATAGTAATGCCTAACCTTAACTATGCAGGGCTAATACCTAAGCTTAACCACATAGTAATGCCTAACCTTAACCACACAGTAATGCCTAACTTTAACCACACAGTAATGCCTAACCTTAACCAAACAGTAATTCCTAACCTTAACTATTCAGGGCTAATGTCTAACCTTAACCACACATTAATGCCTAACATTAACCAGACAGGGGTAATGCCTAACCGAGACAGCCAAGTGACACGAACCTATCAGACGAGCTAAACTACTTCTATGCTCGCTTCGAGGCAAATAACAGTGAAACATGCATTAGAGCACCAGATGTACCGGAAGACTGTGATCATGCTCTCCGCAACCAATGTGAATAAGACCTTGAGACAGGTCAACATTCACAAGGCCGCAGGGCCAGACGTATTACCAGGACATGTACTGCGAGCATGAGCTGACCAACTAGCAAGTGTCTTCAATTACATTTTCAACCTCTCCCTTACAGAGTCCGTAATACCAACATGTTTTAAGCAGACCACCATAGTGCCTGTGCCCAAGAACACTAGGGTAACCTGCCTCAATGACTACCGAACCGTAGCACTCACGTCTGTAGCCATGAAGTGCTTTGGAAGGCTGGTCATGGCTCACATCAAAACTATCATCCCAGAAACTCTAGACCCACTTTAATTTGCATACCACCCCAACAGATCCACAGATTATGTAATCTCTATTGCACTCCACACTGCCCTTTCCCACCTGGACAAAAGAAACACCTATGTGAGAATGCTGTTCATTGACTACAGCTCAGCGTTCAACACCATAGTGCCCTCAAAGCTCAACAACAAGTTAAAACTGTATCCTAGTCTTCCTGGTGGTAAGGGTAGTTAACAACACATCTTCCACGCTGATCCTCAACACAGGGGCCCCTCAGAGGTGCGTGCTCAGTCCCCTCCTGTACTCCCTGTCACTCATGACTGCACGGCCAGTTACAACTCCAACACCATCATTACATTTTCCGATGACAACGAGACAACCTATAAGGAGGAGGTAAGAGACCTGGCTGTGTGGTGCCAGGACACCAACCTCTCCCTCAATGTGATCAAGACAAAGGAGATGATTGTGGACTACAGGAAAAAGAGGACCAAGCACTCCCCCATTCTCATTAATGGGGTTGCAGTGGAGCAGGTTGAGAGCTTCAAGTTCCTTGGTGTCCACATCACCATCAAACTAACATGGTCCAAGCACACCAAGACAGTCGTGAAGAGGGAACGACAAAACCTATTCCCCCTCAGGAGACTGAAAAGATTTGGCATAGGTCCTCAGATCCTCAAAAGGTTCTACAGCTGCACCATCGAGTGCATGCACTGGTTGCATTACTGCCTGGTATGGCAACTGCTCGGCCTCCAACCACAAGGCACTACAGAGGGTATTGCGAACGGCCCAGTACATCACTGGAGCCAAGCTTCTTGCCATCCAGGACCTCTATACCAGGCGGTGTCAGAGGAAGGCCCTAAAAATTGTCAAAGACTTCAGCCACCCTAGTCATAGACTGTTCTCTCTGCTACCGCGGTACCGGAGCGCCAAGTCTAGGTCCAAGAGGCTTCTAAACAGCTTCTACCCCCAAGTCATAAGACTCCTGAACATCTAGTCAAATGGCTACCCAAACTATTTGCATTGCCGCCCCTCTCCACACCACTGCCACTCTCTGTTATAATTTATGCATAGTCACTTTAATAACTCTACCTACATGTACATACAACCTCAACTAACCGGTGCCCCCACACATTGACTCTGTACCGGCACCACTCTGTATATATTGTTATTTTTTTACTGCTGCCATTTAATTACTTGTTACTTTTATCTCTTATTCTAATCCATTTTTTTTAACCTGCACTGTTGGTTAAGGGCTCTTAAGTAAGCATTTCACTGTAAGGTGAAACCTGTTGTATTCGGCGCATGTGATTAATCACATTTGATTTGATTTAATGTCTTATCTTAACCCCACAAACGTAATGCCTAACCTTAACCACACAGGAGTACTGCCTAACCTTAACCACAAAGGGGTAATGCCTTACCTTAACCACAG
>NC_060194.1:36160773-36204066 GCF_021184085.1 Oncorhynchus gorbuscha | reverse complement strand
CCACATAGTGCCCTCAAAGCTCAACAACAAGTTAAAACTGTATCCTAGTCTTCCTGCTGGTAAGAGTAGTTAACAACACATCTGCCACGCTGATCCTCAACACAGGGGCCCCTCAGAGGTGCGTGCTCAGTCCCCTCCTGTACTCCCTGTCACTCATGACTGCACGGCCAGTTACAACTCCAACACCATCATTACATTTTCCGATGACAACGAGACAACCTATAAGGAGGAGGTAAGAGACCTGGCTGTGTGGTGCCAGGACACCAACCTCTCCCTCAATGTGATCAAGACAAAGGAGATGATTGTGGACTACAGGAAAAAGAGGACCAAGCACTCCCCCATTCTCATTAATGGGGTTGCAGTGGAACAGGTTGAGAGCTTCAAGTTCCTTGGTGTCCACATCACCATCAAACTAACATGGTCCAAGCACACCAAGACAGTCGTGAAGAGGGAACGACAAAACCTATTCCCCCTCAGGAGACTGAAAAGATTTGGCATAGGTCCTCAGATCCTCAAAAGGTTCTACAGTTGCACCATCGAGTGCATGCACTGGTTGCATTACTGCCTGGTATGGCAACTGCTCGGCCTCCAACCACAAGGCACTACAGAGGGTATTGCGAACGGCCCAGTACATCACTGGAGCCAAGCTTCTTGCCATCCAGGACCTCTATACCAGGCGGTGTCAGAGGAAGGCCCTAAAATTGTCAAAGACTTCAGCCACCCTAGTCATAGACTGTTCTCTCTGCTACCGCGGTACCGGAGCGCCAAGTCTAGGTCCAAGAGGCTTCTAAACAGCTTCTACCCCCAAGTCATAAGACTCCTGAACATCTAGTCAAATGGCTACCCAAACTATTTGCATTGCCGCCCCTCTCCACACCACTGCCACTCTCTGTTATAATTTATGCATAGTCACTTTAATAACTCTACCTACATGTACATACAACCTCAACTAACCGGTGCCCCCACACATTGACTCTGTACCGGCACCCCTCTGTATATATTGTTATTTTTTTACTGCTGCTATTTAATTACTTGTTACTTTTATCTCTTATTCTAATCCATTTTTTTAACCTGCACTGTTGGTTAAGGGCTCTTAAGTAAGCATTTCACTGTAAGGTGAAACCTGTTGTATTCGGCGCATGTGATTAATCACATTTGATTTGATTTAATGTCTTATCTTAACCCCACAAGCGTAATGCCTAACCTTAACCACACAGGAGTACTGCCTAACCTTAACCACAAAGGGGTAATGCCTTACCTTAACCACAGGGGTGATTCCTAACCTTAATCACACAGGGGTACTGTCTAACCTTAACTTTGTCATTTGAATTGACTTTGTATATAGGCTGTCAGTTGGTTCTCAATAACCTGTTTGGCTGGATGGATCAGAAGAATAGACCACATGTATTTTTCTGTCCACACCCATCCTCTCTGGAACTGCCAGCGTTCTTCTCTCCGATAGACAAAGCACAGCACAAACTCACATTTTCTGATTTGATACTCAATTGAGCTCTTTGCTTCAGTTGTGAAACCGGCAGTGGTCTGACCGACATTTGACCATGTATTTGAGACTGGTCACGTAAACGGCATAACATCTCTGTTCTTTTTCCCATGTCACTGATCATTGCTGTTTGACTAGAGGGAAGTTAGTCAGGTTCACTGTCTGTGTCTACTTCAATGTATATTAACATAGACTGCGTCTTGTGCATTTTCCCCTCTGTTGCTAAAGGAACAACTAATAGGGAGCTAATACAGGAATGAAAGAGCATTTGAAAATATTGTGAACATTTGACTCATACTATACAGTATATGATCGTTGCTCAGACCTCTCAATACTAATGCACAACAACAGCAGTCCATGAAGGTTAACCCTATCTGCGCACTCGCACGGGCACACACACACATGCACACACACACACATGCACAAAGACATGCGCGCACACAAACGGTTCTGTTCTCTGGACCTGGGTTTAAAACACAGAGTAATGTAATGGTTACAGAACCAAAGGGACACAGTCTGGTTTAATTGGAGTAAAAGCCGAGAGACTTCATTATAAACAAAAACAGACTTGTTCTATCACTGGAACTCCATGCTCTGCTGTTCTCCCTCCCTCCCTCCCGCCCAACAGTCTGTTCAACCAAAGAACACCTCGGTTATCATTGGTACAGTTCATCACTACTTTAAAATGTGAAGGTCTGTCAATCTGGATTATTTCAAGAACTTATTCCAAAATGTATTAAATAGTTTATTTTCCTCATCAATCTATGAACAATACCACATAATGACAAAGCAAAACACTTAAATATTACATTTACATAGGTATTCAGACATTTACTCTGTACTGTGTTGATGCACCTTTGGCAGAGATTACAACCTCTAGTCTCCTTCGGTATGACGCTACAACCCTGGCACACCTGTATTGGGGAGTTTCTCCCATTGTTCTGTGCAGGTCTCTCCAGAGATGTTCAATCGGATTCAAGTTGGGGCTCTGGCTGGGCCACTCAAGGACATTCAGAGACTTATCCCGTAGCCACTCCTGTGTTGTATTGGCTGTGTGTTTAGGGTTGTTGTCCTGTTGGAAGGTGAACCTTCGCCCCAGTCTGAGGTCCTAAGTGCTCTGGAGCAGGCTTTCATCAAGGATCTCTCTGTACTTTGCTCCGTTCATCTTTTCCTCGGTCCTGACTAGTCTCCCAACTGAATGGTGCTGCCACCACCATGCTTCACCTTAGGGATGGTGCCAGGTTTCCTCCAGATGTGACACTTGACACTTGGCATTCAGGCCAAAAAGTTCCATTTAGGTTTCATCAGAACAGAGTATCTTGTTTGTCATGGTCTGAGAGTCCTTTAGGTGCATTTTGGCAAACTCCAACAGGCTGTCATGTGCCTTTTACTGAGGAGTGGCTTCCGTCTGGCAACTCTACCTTAAAGGCCTGATTGGTGGAGTACAGCAGAGATGGTTGTCCTTCTGGTACTCTAGATCTCTGTCAGGGTGACCATCAGGTTCTTGGTCACCTCCCTAACAAAGGCCCTTCTCCACCAATTGCAAAGATTGGCCGGGCGGGCCAGCTCTAGGAAGAGTCTTGGTAGTTCCAAACTTCTACCATTTAAGACTGATGGAGGCCTCTGTGTTCTTGGGGACCTTCAATGCTGCAGAATAGTTTTGATACCCTTCCCCAGATCTGTGCCTCGACACAATCCCTTCGAGGAGCTCTATGGACAATTCCTTCGACCTCATGGCTTGTTTTTTCCCCCTGACATGCACTGTCAACTGTGGGACCTTTATAGAGACAGGTGTGTGCCTTTCTAAATCATGTCCAATCAATTGAATTTACCACAGGTGGACACCAATCAAGTTGTAGAAACATCTCAAGGATGATCAATGGAAACAGGATGCACCTGGGCTCAATTTCGAGTCCATAGCAAAGGACCTGAATACTTATGTAACTAAATAACTAAGTTATTTCTGTTTTTTATTTATTTGTAATACATTTGCAATAACATTTTAAAACCCGTTTTGCTTTGTCATTATGAGGTATTGTGTGTAGATCAATGAGGAAAACAATTATTGAATTCATTTTAGAATAAGACGTAACAAAATGTGAAAAAGGGGAAGGGGTCTTAATACTTTATGAATGCATTGTACCTGCACACACTCATGGACACACACACACACACACACACACACACACACACACACACACACACACACACACACACACACACACACACACACACACACACACACACACACACACACACACACACACACACACACACACACACACACACACACACACACACACACACACACACACACACACACACACACACACACACACAGGTAGACTAGGGTGAGCTCGGTGTTGTGCTAGCAGAGCTGTGGTGAAGATCTCACGGTTTTACCAATTTGTCGTCAGGTTCTGACATTTAGCCAAGTTGCTCCAAACGTCAAATTAAGGGTTAAGGTTTTGAATAGCGTTAAAACATTTAGGATTAGGCATCCATTCATAAATGAAGGGTTCAGGATTGGGATAGGGATAGGGTAAGTAATAATATATATATATTTTTAAATGTTTTGAAGTCTTTTCCTGATGACATGGGGAGTTGTTCAATTCAAATCAATGTTGAGAGATCAGATAAATCTGTACAGCCCAAAGAACAAACACATACACATTACGTTTGGATCCCAGAGGAGATATTAGGATGTCTAGACAATTGAGACAGCACTAAGGAGTCAGGAGAAGGGGGGAGAGTGTTCACCCATGTGATAGCGTCAAGTCAAGACGACCCACTGTGAAAAGAGATCAGATCAGCACCCAATTCTAGTTCCAGTTGTCAACAAACTTTGAATTCAAACAAAACATTGAACTCTTTCGACTTGTGGGTGAAGTCTGAGTTAAATGAAATGAGATGACACACACATGGATGACACACACACACACACAGAATGAGAGAGGAGACGGAGCTAATCGTTTACTAACTCTCAACACCTATTAGATTAATGCTGTGTTATGTAGCTGGTAACCTAGGTAACCTGTGATCATCATAAAGCAATAGTTACTCATCGGTTATGTTTATGCAGATACAGTTGACTGAAATAATGATCTGTCTTTGCTTTGAAGCTGCATCCCATAAAGCCTTGCACGGAGAAATCCGGAACAAAAAGATAACTTTATTGCATCTCTGGTTTGCATCCGTGTGGACAGTGAAAATGAAAGCATTCTGCACTTCTTGAAAGATAAATAATCGTGCTACTTTGTGTGTGTGTGTGTGTGTGTGTGTGTGTGTGTGTGTGTGTGTGTGTGTGTGTGTGTGTGTGTGTGTGTGTGTGTGTGTGTGTGTGTGTGTGTGTGTGTGTGTGTGTGTGTGTGTGTGTGTGTGTGTGTGTGTGTGTGTGTGTGTGTGTGTGTGTGTGTGTGTGTGTGTGTACTATTTCCTTGTTTCCTCCCCTACCAGCTGGACTTGTTTTCACAAAGCAGCTATACTCTCTATTAAATCCAGATGAAGTAAGTGTCTATTCTCTATCAAATATAATGTAGTACAATACCTTTCTTAATTGTCTTGGTAAATACTACACCCCATTAAACACATGCAGTTGCATGTGTCAAATATATTAGCAGACTTGCACTTTAAAATGGAATGCAATGCAGCAGAACGTTCTGTTTTCTCTTTTCAAAAATGATTGAATGGCTATTTTTTACCCAGTAGGCATCTGCAACTTGGCACAGATGAGATCAAATACACATAAACAAGAATCACTTGCCGCAACCAAATTCATTTGAATTTTGAATCATTTTTTGACTTTGAAGTGAACAATCGGTAACACTTTATTTGGATTGTCCATCTGTAGATCTAGAAACTATCAGTAAGCTTTCAGCTAACTACCTACTAACCATAACTATAACCTTCACCCTAACCCGTTTTAGAAGCCTTAGCCTAACCCTAATCTTAGGAAGCAGTTGCTTATCAACAGATAGTCAGTTTCTTATCAATGAATAGTTTGGTGACAGTGTGTCCGACTATCCAAATAAAGTGTGACCAAAAAAAATCTTAATATCAATTTATAAAATGTTTTGTCCTTGGTCCTGTACTCTTATTTGAGAAGAAATAAGGAATTGTGCAAGGGTAACAATATATTTGAACACCTGTATAGCCTGTAGCACAATCTTAGGCTTCTATGAAGGAGATTATTAAGCAATGCTCATGAACCATATCATCAATATTCTTCATTAAAGGTCAATTTAGTACAGTCCCTTCATAACACTCCTCATAGACGCTGGATATTGCATTGGAGCAATGGGAGAAGAATATATCACCGACTTCAACCATTCTGATCCCTCAATAGCTACATGCATGAAATCCCCTGTGCAGTTGCTTTATCCCTGTAAAGACGTATTTCATTCATTCACTGACAGACTACAGCTCAAGCAGAATACTTGTGAAGTTAAAGAAATAAAACACATTCATAGCAATTAAAAGCTATACAGAGAAAATATAACTGTTGTCTGCAGTCATAAACTATATCCTCGGATCTAAAATGAATACGATCCATTATCTCTCTCTCATTTCCCCCTGTACATTCTCTCTCTCTCTCTCTCTCTCTCTCTCTCTCTCTCTCTCTCTCTCTCTCTCTCTCTCTCTCTCTCTCTCTCTCTCTCTCTCTCTCTCTCTCTCTCTCTCTCTCTCTCTCTCTCTCTCACTTTCTCATTTCCCCCTGTACATTCTCTCTCTCTCTCTCTCTCTCTCTCTCTCTCTCTCTCTCTCTCTCTCTCTCTCTCTCTCTCTCTCTCTCTCTCTCTCTCTCTCTCTCTCTCTCTCTCTCTCACACTCTCTCTCTCTCTCTCTCTCTCTCTCTCTCTCTCTCTCTCTCTCTCTCTCTCTCTCTCTCTCTCTCTCTCTGTCTCTCTTTGACTCTCTCTGTCTCTCTCTCTCTCTCTGTCTCTCTTTGTCTCTCTCTCTCTCTCTCTCTCTCTCTCTCTCTCTCTCTCTCTCTCTCTCTCTCTCTCATTTCCCCCTGTACATTCTCTCTCTCTCTCTCTCTCTCTCTCTCTCTCTCTCTCTCTCTCTCTCTCTCTCTCTCTCTCTCTCTCTCTCTCTCTCTACTTTACCTGTACATTCTCTCTCTCTCTCTCTCTCTCTCTCTCTCTCTCTCTCTCTCTCTCTCTCTCTCTCTCTCTCTCTCTCTCTCTCTCTCTCTCTCTCTCTCTCTCTCTCTCTCTCTCTCTCTCTCTCTCTCTCTCTTTGTCCCTATACATTCTCTCTCTCTCTCTTTTGTCCCTGTACATTCTCTCTCTCTCTTTTGTCCCTGTACATTCTCTCTCTCTCTTTTGTCCGTGTACATTCTCCCTCTCTCTCTCTTTTGTCCGTGTACATTCTCTCTCTCTCTTTTGTCCCTGTACATTCTCTCTCTCTCTCTTTTGTCCCTGTACATTCTCCCTCTCTCTCTTTTGTCCCTGTACATTCTCCCTCTCTCTCTTTTGTCCCTGTACATTCTCTCTCTCTCTTTTGTCCCTGTACATTCTCTCTCTCTCTCTCTCTCTCTCTCTCTCTCTCTCTCTCTCTTTTGTCCCTGTACATTCTCCCTCTCTCTCTTTTGTCCGTGTACATTCTCCCTCTCCCTTTTGTCGCTGTACATTCTCTCTCTCTCTCTTTTGTCCCTGTACATTGTCTCTCCTCTCTCTCTTTTGTCCCTGTACATTCTCTCTCTCTCTCTCTTTTGTCCCTGTACATTCTCTCTCTCTCTTTTGTCCCTGTACATTCTCTCTCTCTATCTCTCTCTATCTCTCTCTCTCTCTCTCTCTCTCTTTTGTCCCTGTACATTGTCTCTCCTCTCTCTCTTGTCCCTGTACATTGCCTCTCCTCTTTTGTCCATGAACATTCTTTCTCTCTCTTTTGTCCCTGTACATTCTCTCTCTCTCTCTTTTGTCCCTGTACATTCTCTCTCTCTCTCTCTCTCTCTCTCTCTCTCTCTCTCTCTCTCTCTCTCTCTCTCTCTTTTGTCCCTATACATTCTCCCTCTCTCTCTCTCTCTCTTTTGTCCCTGTACATTCTCTCCCTCTCTTTTGTCCCTGTACATTCTCTCTCTCTCTCTCTCTCTCTCTCTCTCTCTCTCTCTCTCTCTCTCTCTCTCTCTCTCTCTCTCTCTCTCTCTCTCTCTCTCTCTCTCTCTTTTGTCCCTATACATTCTCTCTCTCTCTCTTTTGTCCCTGTACATTCTCTCTCTCTCTCTTTTGTCCATGTACATTCTCCCTCTCTCTCTCTTTTGTCCGTGTACATTCCCCTCTCTCTCTTTTGTCCCTGTACATTCTCTCCCTCTCTTTTGTCCCTGTACATTCTCTCTCTCTCTTTTGTCCCTGTACATTCTCTCTCTCTCTTTTGTCCCTGTACATTCTCCCTCTCTCTCTTTTGTCCCTGTACATTCTCTCTCTCTCTTTTGTCCCTGTACATTCTCCCTCTCTCTCTTTTGTCCCTGTACATTCTCTCTCTCTCTTTTGTCTCTGTACATACTCTCTCTCTCTCTCTTTTGTCCCTGTACATTGTCTCTCCTCTCTCTCTTGTCCCTGTACATTCTCTCTCTCTCTATTTTGTCCCTGTACATTGTCTCTCCTCTCTCTCTTGTCCTTGTACATTGTCTCTCCTCTTTTGTCCATGTACATTCTTTCTCTCTCTCTCTCTTTTGTCCCTGTACATTCTCTCTCTCCCTCTCTCTCTCTCTTTTGTCCCTGTACATTCTCTCTCTCTCTTTTGTCCCTGTACATTCTCTCTCTCTCTATTTTGTCCCTGTACATTGTCTCTCCTCTCTCTCTTGTCCTTGTACATTGTCTCTCTCTCTCTCTCTCTCTCTCTCTCTCTCTCTCTCTCTCTCTCTCTCTCTCTCTCTCTCTCTCTCTCTCTCTCTCTCTCTCTCTTTGTCCCTGTACATTGTCTCTCCTCTCTCTCTTGTCCCTGTACATTGCCTCTCCTCTTTTGTCCATGAACATTCTTTCTCTCTCTTTTGTCCCTGTACATTCTCTCTCTTTCTCTCTTGTCCCTATACATTCTCTCTCTCTCTCTTTTGTCCCTGTACATTCTCTCTCTCTCTCTTTTGTCCCTGTACATTCCACTCTCTCTCTTTTGTCCCTGTACATTCTCTCTCTCTCTTTTGTCCCTGTACATTCTCTCTCTCTCTCTCTTTTGTCCCTGTACATTCTCTCTCTCTCTCTTTTGTCCCTGTACATTGTCTCTCCTCTCTCTCTTGTCCCTGTACATTCTCTCTCTCTCTTTTGTACCTGTACATTCTCTCTCTCTCTCTCTCTCTCTCTCTCTCTCTCTCTCTCTCTCTCTCTCTCTCTCTCTCTCTCTCTCTCTCTCTCTCTCTCTCTCTCTTTTGTCCCTATACATTCTCTCTCTCTCTTTTGTCCGTGTACATTCTCCCTCTCTCTCTTGTCCGTGTACATTGTCTCTCCTCTTTTGTCCATGTACATTCTTTCTCTCTCTCTCTCTTTTGTCCCTGTACATTCTCTCTCTCTCTTTTGTCCCTGTACATTCTCTCTCTCCCTCTTTCTCTCTCTTTTGTCCCTGTACATTCTCTCTCTCTCTCTTTTGTCCCTGTACATTCTCTCTCTCTCTCTCTTTTGTCCCTGTACATTGTCTCTCCTCTCTCTCTTGTCCCTGTACATTGCCTCTCCTCTTTTGTCCATGAACATTCTCCCTCTCTCTCTTTTGTCTGTGTACATTCTCCCTCTCTCTTTTGTCCCTGTACATTCTCTCTCTCTTTTGTCCCTGTACATTCCACTCTCTCTCTTTTGTCCCTGTACATTCTCTCTCTCTCTCTTTTGTCCCTGTACATTCTCTCTCTCTCTCTTTTGTCCCTGTACATTCCTTCTCTCTCTCTTTTGTCCCTGTACATTCCTTCTCTCTCTCTCTCTCTCTCTCTCTCTCTCTCTCTCTCTCTCTCTCTCTCTCTCTCTCTCTCTCTCTCTCTCTCTCTCTCTCTCTCTCTCTCTCTCTCTCTCTCTCTCTCTCTCTCTCTCTCTCTCTCTCTCTCTCTCTCACACACACACACACACACACACACACACACACACACACACACACACACACACACACACACACACACACACCTTCCTCTCTCCCTTGAAGTTGTTTTCTCATTTGGTTCTTGTTAAATGTCATGAGTGCTTTTGATTTGATTTGTGTGTTTCTCTTCATACGGTCGCTGTGTTGATTTGACAGGCATGATGAAGTGGTCTCGTTAGTGTCTGTCTTCCTCCTGTGTCTTTCAGGCATTTCTCTGTGAGTGTACGCATGTTGGTGTATGTGTGTATGTGTGTATATGTGTTTGTGTGTACGTGTTGATCTCCTAGTCATGTGTGTTAATGTGTAATCCTCCCCGATGAGTAAAGACAGGACATTGTGTCTATTGTAACTATGGGATGTGTCATCAACATCAGTTCCCTCTTGAAACTTTCAGATCCTTCTCACGCAAAGAAGTCAATGGAGCGCATCTTTAAAATCAAACTGTGAAAAGACAGAAGAGTAAAGAATGTTTTAATTGCATGTAGACAAATATAGCAATTTTCAGTTATTTTAATTAACATTGGAATCAATAGAAGATAATGAGGTCTTCATCAAATGCAGGAAACTCGAATTGGAACTTTAGGGTGAAGAGTGGGAACAGGAACGTTCAGAGAGAGAGAGGGGTCTAGAGGTGGGAACAGGAACGTTCAGAGAGAGAGAGGGGTCTAGAGGTGGGAACAGGAACGTTCAGAGAGAGAGGGGTCTAGAGGTGGGAACACGAACGTTCAGAGAGAGAGAGGTCTAAGAGTGTGAACAGGAACATGCAGAGAGAGAGAGGGGTCTAGAGGTGGGAACAGGAACGTTCAGAGAGAGAGGGGTCTAGAGGTGGGAACACGAACATTCAGAGAGAGAGAGGGGTCTAGAGGTGGGAACAGGAACGTTCAGAGAGAGAGGGGTCTAGAGGTGGGAACAGGAATGTTCAGAGAGGGGTCTAGAGGTGGGAACAGGAACGTTCAGAGAGAGAGGGGTCTAGAGGTGGGAACAGGAATGTTCAGAGAGAGAGAGGGGTCTAGAGGTGGGAACAGGAACGTTCAGAGAGAGAGGGGTCTAGAGGTGGGAACAGGAACGTTCAGAGAGAGAGGGGTCTAGAGGTGGGAACAGGAACGTTCAGAGAGAGAGAGGTCTAGAGGTGGGAACAGGAACATTCAGAGAGAGAGGGGTCTAGAGGTGGGAACAGGAACGTTCAGAGAGAGAGAGGGGTCTAGAGGTGGGAACAGGAACGTTCAGAGAGAGAGAGGTCTAGAGGTGGGAACAGGAACGTTCAGAGAGAGAAAGGGGTCTAGAGATGGGAACAGGAACGTTCAGAGTGAGAGGGGTCTAGAGGTGGGAACAGGAACGTTCAGAGAGAGAGGGGTCTAGAGGTGGGAACAGGAACGTTCAGAGAGAGAGGGGTCTAGAGGTGGGAACAGGAACGTTCAGAGAGAGAGAGAGGTCTAGAGGTGGGAACAGGAACGTTCAGAGATAGAGAGGTCTAAGAGTGGGAACAGGAACGTGCAGAGAGAGAGAGATCTAAGGGTGGGAACAGGAACATGCAGAGAGAGAGAGGTCTAAGAGTGGGAACAGGAACATGCAGAGAGAGAGGTCTAAGAGTGGGAACATGAACATGCAGAGAGAGAGAGAGGTCTAAGAGTGGGAACAGGAACATGCAGAGAGAGAGAGGTCTAAGAGTGGGAACAGGAACATGCAGAGAGAGAGAGATGGTCTCTCCTATCATTGCTATGCAGACGACACACAATTAATCTTCTCCTTTCCCCCTTCTGATGACCAGGTGGCGAATCGCATCTCTGCATGTCTGGCAGACATATCAGTGTGGATGACGGATCACCACCTCAAGCTGAACCTCGGCAAGACGGAGCTGCTCTTCCTCCCGGGGAAGGACTGCCCGTTCCATGATCTCGCCATCGCGGTTGACAACTCCATTGTGTCCTCCTCCCAAAGCGCTAAGAACCTTGGCGTGATCCTGGACAACACCCTGTCGTTCTCAACCAACATCAAGGCGGTGGCCCGTTCCTGTAGGTTCATGCTCTACAACATCCGCAGAGTACGACCCTGCCTCACACAGGAAGCGGCGCAGGTCCTAATCCAGGCACTTGTCATCTCCCGTCTGGATTACTGCAACTCGCTGTTGGCTGAGCTCCCTGCCTATGCCATTAAACCCCTTCAACTCATCCAGAACGCCGCAGCCCGTCTGGTGTTCAACCTTCCCAAGTTCTCTCACGTCACCCCGCTCCTCCATTCTCTCCACTGGCTTCCAGTTGAAGCTCGCATCCGCTACAAGACCATGGTGCTTGCCTACGGAGCTGTGAGGGGAACGGCACCTCAGTACCTCCAGGCTCTGATCAGGCCCTACACCCAAACAAGGGCACTGCGTTCATCCACCTCTGGCCTGCTCGCCTCCCTACCACTGAGGAAGTACAGCTCCCGCTCAGCCCAGTCAAAACTGTTCGCTGCTCTGGCCCCCCAATGGTGGAACAAACTCCTTCACGACGCCAGGACAGCGGAGTCAATCACCACCTTCCGGAGACACCTGAAACCCCACCTCTTTAAGGAATACCTAGGATAGGATAAGTAATCCCTCTCCCCCCCCCCTTTAAGATTCAGATGCACTATTGTAAAGTGACTGTTCCACTGGATGTCATAAGGTGAATGCACCAATTTGTAAGTCGCTCTGGATAAGAGCGTCTGCTAAATGACTTAAATGTAATGTAAAGTAATGGAACAGGAACATGCAGAGAGAGAGAGGTCTAAGAGTAGGAACAGGAACATGCAGAGAGAGAGAGGTCTAAGAGTGGGAACAGGAACATGCAGAGAGAGAGAGAGTCTAAGGGTGGGAACAGGAACATGCAGAGAGAGAGAGGTCTAAGAGTGGGAACAGGAACATGCAGAGAGAGAGAGGTCTAAGGGTGGGAACAGGAACGTTCAGAGAGAGAGAGGGGTCTAGAGGTGGGAACAGGAACGTGCAGAGTGAGAGAGGTCTAGAGGTGGGAACAGGAACATGCAGAGAGAGAGAGAGGGGTCTAGAGGTGGGAACAGGAATGTTCAGAGAGAGAGAGGTCTAAGAGTGGGAACAGGAACATGCAGAGAGAGAGAGGTCTAAGAGTGGGAACAGGAACATGCAGAGAGAGAGAGGTCTAAGAGTGGGAACAGGAACATGCAGAGAGAGAGAGGTCTAAGAGTGGGAACAGGAACATGCAGAGAGAGAGAGGTCTAAGAGTGGGAACAGGAACATGCAGAGAGAGAGAGGTCTAAGAGTGGGAACAGGAACATGCAGAGAGAGAGAGGTCTAGAGTTGGGAACAGGAACGTGCAGAGAGAGAGAGGTCTAGAGGTGGGAACAGGAACATGCAGAGAGAGAGGGGGGTCTAGAGGTGGGAACAGGAACATGCAGAGAGAGAGAGGGGTCTAGAGGTGGGAACAGGAACGTTCAGAGATAGAGAGGTCTAAGAGTGGGAACAGGAACGTGCAGAGAGAGAGAGATCTAAGGGTGGGAACAGGAACATGCAGAGAGAGAGAGGTCTAAGAGTGGGAACAGGAACATGCAGAGAGAGGTCTAAGAGTGGGAACATGAACATGCAGAGAGAGAGAGAGGTCTAAGAGTGGGAACAGGAACATGCAGAGAGAGAGAGGTCTAAGAGTGGGAACAGGAACATGCAGAGAGAGAGAGGTCTAAGGGTGGGAACAGGAACGTTCAGAGAGAGAGAGGGGTCTAGAGGTGGGAACAGGAACGTGCAGAGTGAGAGAGGTCTAGAGGTGGGAACAGGAACATGCAGAGAGAGAGAGAGGGTCTAGAGGTGGGAACAGGAACGTTCAGAGAGAGAGAGGTCTAAGAGTGGGAACAGGAACATGCAGAGAGAGAGAGGTCTAAGAGTGGGAACAGGAACATGCAGAGAGAGAGAGAGGGGTCTAGAGGTGGGAACAGGAACGTTCAGAGAGAGAGAGGTCTAAGAGTGGGAACAGGAACATGCAGAGAGAGAGAGGTCTAAGAGTGGGAACAGGAACATGCAGAGAGAGAGAGGTCTAGAGTTGGGAACAGAAACGTGCAGAGAGAGAGAGGTCTAAGAGTGGGAACAGGAACATGCAGAGAGAGAGAGGTCTAAGAGTGGGAACAGGAACATGCAGAGAGAGAGAGGTCTAAGAGTGGGAACAGGAACATGCAGAGAGAGAGAGGTCTAGAGTTGGGAACAGAAACGTGCAGAGAGAGAGAGGTCTAAGAGTGGGAACAGGAACATGCAGAGAGAGAGAGGTCTAAGAGTGGGAACAGGAACATGCAGAGAGAGAGAGGTCTAAGAGTGGGAACAGGAACATGCAGAGAGAGAGAGGTCTAGAGTTGGGAACAGAAACGTGCAGAGAGAGAGAGGTCTAAGAGTGGGAACAGGAACATGCAGAGAGAGAGAGGTCTAAGAGTGGGAACAGGAACATGCAGAGAGAGAGAGGTCTAAGGGTGGGAACAGGAACATGCATAGAGAGAGAGAGGTCTAAGAGTGGGAACAAGAATGTGCAGAGAGAGAGAGGTCTAAGAGTGGGAACAAGAATGTGCAGAGAGAGAGAGGTCTAAGGGTGGGAACAGGAACATGCAGAGAGAGAGATGTCTAAGGGTGGGAACAGGAACATGCAGAGAGAGAGAGGTCTAAGGGTGGGAACAGGAACATGCATAGAGAGAGAGAGGTCTAAGAGTGGGAACAAGAATGTGCAGAGAGAGAGAGGTCTAAGAGTGGGAACAAGAATGTGCAGAGAGAGAGAGGTCTAAGGGTGGGAACAGGAACATGCAGAGAGAGAGATGTCTAAGGGTGGGAACAGGAACATGCAGAGAGAGAGAGTCTAAGAGTGGGAACAGGAACATGCATAGAGAGAGAGAGGTCTAAGAGTGGGAACAAGAATGTGCAGAGAGAGAGAGTCTAAGAGTGGGAACAAGAATGTGCAGAAAGAGAGAGGTCTAAGGGTGGGAACAGGAACGTGCAGAGAGTGAGAGGGGTCTAGAGGTGGGAACAGGAACATGCAGAGAGAGAGAGGGGGTCTAGAGGTGGGAACAGGAACGTTCAGAGATAGAGAGGTCTAAGAGTGGGAACAGGAACGTGCAGAGAGAGAGAGAGATCTAAGGGTGGGAACAGGAACATGCAGAGAGAGAGAGAGGTCTAAGAGTGGGAACAGGAACATGCAGAGAGAGAGAGGTCTAGAGGTGGGAACAGGAACGTTCAGAGAGAGAGAGGGGTCTAGAGGTGGGAACAGGAACGTGCAGAGTGAGAGAGGTCTAGAGGTGGGAACAGGAACATGCAGAGAGAGAGGGGGTCTAGAGGTGGGAACAGGAACGCTCAGAGAGAGAGAGGTCTAAGAGTGGGAACAGGAACGTGCAGAGAGAGAGAGATCTAAGGGTGGGAATAGGAACATGCAGAGAGAGAGAGAGAGGTCTAAGGGTGGGAACAGGAACATGCAGAGAGAGAGAGGTCTAAGAGTGGGAACAGGAACATGCAGAGAGAGAGATTGTCATGTATTGTATTGTCATGTCTTGTCCCTGTGCTTTCTCTTCTCTTCGTTTCCCCCTGCTGGTCTTATTAGGTTTCTTTCTCTCTCTCTATTCCTCTCTCTCTCTATCGTTCCGTTCCTGCTCCCAGCTGTTCCTCATTCTCCTAACGACCTCGTTTACTCTTTCACACCTGTCCCCTATTTTGCCCTCTGATTAAGTCTCTATTTCTCTCTCTGTTTCTGCTTCTGTCCTTGTCGGATTCTTGTTTGCTGTTTGCTTTGCTTTTGTTCCGTCCAGTTGTATTCTGCCTCGTCATCAGATACTACGTTCAAGCAGGTGTCTCTATCCTCTACGGCCCGCGCCTACCCGAAGGGACCTGCAGTCTGTTGCCGCTAGCCCTGCAACTCTCCTCAACAACTAGAAGGGGGACTCTCCTGTTAAACTAGAGGATTTGTGTTTTCCCTGTTTGGACTTCCCCTTTATGATTGAGGATTTATGTTTTCCCTGTTTGGACATTAAAAGACTCTGTTTCCGTTATATCGCTTTTGGGTCCTCACTCACCTGCATAACAGAGAGAGTCTAAGAGTGGGAACAGGAACGTGCAGAGAGAGAGAGGGGTCTAGAGGTGGGAACAGGAACATGCAGAGAGAGAGAGGGGTCTAGAGGTGGGAACAGGAACGTTCAGAGAGAGAGAGGGGTCTAGAGGTGGGAACAGGAACGTGCAGAGTGAGAGAGGTCTAGAGGTGGGAACAGGAACATGCAGAGAGAGAGAGAGGGGTCTAGAGGTGGGAACGGGAACGTTCAGAGAGAGAGAGGTCTAAGAGTGGGAACAGGAACGTGCAGAGAGAGAGAGGTCTAAGAGTGGGAACAGGAACGTGCAGAGAGAGAGAGATCTAAGGGTGGGAACAGGAACATGCAGAGAGAGAGAGAGAGGTCTAAGGGTGGGAACAGGAACATGCAGAGAGAGAGAGAGGTCTAAGAGTGGGAACAGGAACATGCAGAGAGAGAGAGGTCTAAGAGTGGGAACAGGAACATGCAGAGAGAGAGAGAGGTGTAAGGGTGGGAACAGGAACATGCAGAGAGAGAGAGGTCTAAGAGTGGGAACAGGAACGTGCAGAGTGAGAGAGGTCTAGAGGTGTGAACAGGAACATGCAGAGAGAGAGAGAGGGGGTCTAGAGGTGGGAACAGGAACGTTCAGAGAGAGAGAGGGGGTCTAGAGGTGGGAACAGGAACGTGCAGAGTGAGAGAGGTCTAGAGGTGGGAACAGGAACATGCAGAGAGAGAGAGAGGGGTCTAGAGGTGGGAACAGGAACGTTCAGAGAGAGAGAGGTCTAAGAGTGGGAACAGGAACGTGCAGAGAGAGAGAGGTCTAAGGGTGGGAACAGGAACATGCAGAGAGAGGTCTAAGAGTGGGAACAGGAACATGCAGAGAGAGAGAGTCTAAGGGTGGGAACAGGAACGTGCAGAGAGAGAGAGTCTAAGGGTGGGAACAGGAACATGCAGAGAAAGAGAGGTCTAAGGGTGGGAACAGGAACGTGCAGAGAGAGAGAGAGGTCTAAGAGAGGAAACAGGAACATGCAGAGAGAGAGAGGTCTAAGAGTGGGAACAGGAACGTGCAGAGAGAGAGAGAGGTCTAAGAGTGGGAACAGGAACATGCAGAGAGAGAGAGTCTAAGGGTGGGAACAGGAACATGCAGAGAGAGGTCTAAGAGTGGGAACAGGAACATGCAGAGAGAGAGAGGTCTAAGAGTGGGAACAGGAACGTGCAGAGAGAGAGAGAGGTCTAAGAGTGGGAACAGGAACATGCAGAGAGAGAGAGTCTAAGGGTGGGAACAGGAACATGCAGAGAGAGGTCTAAGAGTGGGAACAGGAACGTGCAGAGAGAGAGAGAGGTCTAAGAGTGGGAACAGGAACATGCAGAGAGAGAGAGTCTAAGGGTGGGAACAGGAACATGCAGAGAGAGAGAGTCTAAGGGTGGGAACAGGAACGTGCAGAGAGAGAGAGTCTAAGGGTGGGAACAGGAACATGCAGAGAGAGGTCTAAGAGTGGGAACAGGAACATGCAGAGAGAGAGAGGTCTAAGGGTGGGAACAGGAACATGCAGAGAGAGGTCTAAGAGTGGGAACAGGAACATGCAGAGAGAGAGAGTCTAAGGGTGGGAACAGGAACGTGCAGAGAGAGAGAGTCTAAGGGTGGGAACAGGAACATGCAGAGAAAGAGAGGTCTAAGGGTGGGAACAGGAACGTGCAGAGAGAGAGAGAGGTCTAAGAGAGGAAACAGGAACATGCAGAGAGAGAGAGGTCTAAGAGTGGGAACAGGAACGTGCAGAGAGAGAGAGAGGTCTAAGAGTGGGAACAGGAACATGCAGAGAGAGAGAGTCTAAGGGTGGGAACAGGAACATGCAGAGAGAGGTCTAAGAGTGGGAACAGGAACATGCAGAGAGAGAGAGTCTAAGAGTGGGAACAGGAACGTGCAGAGAGAGAGAGAGGTCTAAGAGTGGGAACAGGAACATGCAGAGAGAGAGAGTCTAAGGGTGGGAACAGGAACATGCAGAGAGAGGTCTAAGAGTGGGAACAGGAACGTGCAGAGAGAGAGAGAGTCTAAGAGTGGGAACAGGAACATGCAGAGAGAGAGAGTCTAAGGGTGGGAACAGGAACATGCAGAGAGAGAGAGTCTAAGGGTGGGAACAGGAACGTGCAGAGAGAGAGAGTCTAAGGGTGGGAACAGGAACATGCAGAGAGAGAGAGGTCTAAGAGTGGGAACAGGAACATGCAGAGAAAGAGAGGTCTAAGGGTGGGAACAGGAACGTGCAGAGAGAGAGAGAGGTCTAAGAGAGGAAACAGGAACATGCAGAGAGAGAGAGGTCTAAGAGTGGGAACAGGAACGTGCAGAGAGAGAGAGAGGTCTAAGAGTGGGAACAGGAACATGCAGAGAGAGAGAGTCTAAGGGTGGGAACAGGAACATGCAGAGAGAGAGAGTCTAAGGGTGGGAACAGGAACATGCAGAGAGAGAGAGTCTAAGAGTGGGAACAGGAACATGCAGAGAGAGAGAGAGAGGTCTAAGGGTGGGAACAGGAACATGCAGAGAGAGAGAGTCTAAGAGTGGGAACAGGAACATGCAGAGAGAGAGAGAGAGGTCTAAGGGTGGGAACAGGAACGTGCAGAGAGAGAGAGAGGTCTAAGAGTGGGAACAGGAACATGCAGAGAGAGAGAGGTCTAAGAGTGGGAACAGGAACATGCAGAGAGAGAGAGTCTAAGGGTGGGAACAGGAACATGCAGAGAGAGAGAGGTCTAAGAGTGGGAACAGGAACATGCAGAGAGAGAGAGTCTAAGGGTGGGAACAGGAACATGCAGAGAGAGAGAGGTCTAAGAGTGGGAACAGGAACATGCAGAGAGAGAGAGTCTAAGGGTGGGAACAGGAACGTGCAGAGAGAGAGAGTCTAAGGGTGGGAACAGGAACATGCAGAGAGAGAGAGATCTAAGGGTGGGAACAGGAACATGCAGAGAGAGAGAGAGAGGTCTAAGGGTGGGAACAGGAACATGCAGAGAGAGAGAGAGGTCTAAGAGTGGGAACAGGAACATGCAGAGAGAGAGAGGTCTAAGAGTGGGAACAGGAACATGCACAGAGAGAGAGAGAGGTCTAAGGGTGGGAACAGGAACATGCAGAGAGAGAGAGGTCTAAGAGTGGGAACAGGAACGTGCAGAGTGAGAGAGGTCTAGAGGTGTGAACAGGAACATGCAGAGAGAGAGAGAGGGGTCTAGAGGTGGGAACAGGAACGTTCAGAGAGAGAGAGGGGTCTAGAGGTGGGAACAGGAACGTGCAGAGTGAGAGAGGTCTAGAGGTGGGAACAGGAACATGCAGAGAGAGAGAGTTCTAAGAGTGGGAACAGGAACGTGCAGAGAGAGAGAGGTCTAAGGGTGGGAACAGGAACGTGCAGAGAGAGAGAGAGGTCTAAGAGTGGGAACAGGAACATGCAGAGAGAGAGAGTCTAAGGGTGGGAACAGGAACATGCAGAGAGAGGTCTAAGAGTGGGAACAGGAACATGCAGAGAGAGAGAGTCTAAGGGTGGGAACAGGAACGTGCAGAGAGAGAGAGTCTAAGGGTGGGAACAGGAACATGCAGAGAGAGAGAGGTCTAAGAGTGGGAACAGGAACATGCAGAGAAAGAGAGGTCTAAGGGTGGGAACAGGAACGTGCAGAGAGAGAGAGAGGTCTAAGAGAGGAAACAGGAACATGCAGAGAGAGAGAGGTCTAAGAGTGGGAACAGGAACATGCAGAGAGAGAGAGTCTAAGGGTGGGAACAGGAACATGCAGAGAGAGAGAGGTCTAAGAGTGGGAACAGGAACATGCAGAGAGAGAGAGTCTAAGGGTGGGAACAGGAACATGCAGAGAGAGAGAGTCTAAGAGTGGGAACAGGAACATGCAGAGAGAGAGAGAGAGGTCTAAGGGTGGGAACAGGAACGTGCAGAGAGAGAGAGAGGTCTAAGAGTGGGAACAGGAACATGCAGAGAGAGAGAGGTCTAAGAGTGGGAACAGGAACATGCAGAGAGAGAGAGGTCTAGAGTTGGGAACAGAAACGTGCAGAGAGAGAGAGGTCTAAGAGTGGGAACAGGAACATGCAGAGAGAGAGAGGTCTAAGAGTGGGAACAGGAACATGCAGAGAGAGAGAGGTCTAAGAGTGGGAACAGGAACATGCAGAGAGAGAGAGGTCTAGAGTTGGGAACAGAAACGTGCAGAGAGAGAGAGGTCTAAGAGTGGGAACAGGAACATGCAGAGAGAGAGAGGTCTAAGAGTGGGAACAGGAACATGCAGAGAGAGAGAGGTCTAAGGGTGGGAACAGGAACATGCATAGAGAGAGAGGTCTAAGAGTGGGAACAAGAATGTGCAGAGAGAGAGAGGTCTAAGAGTGGGAACAAGAATGTGCAGAGAGAGAGAGGTCTAAGGGTGGGAACAGGAACATGCAGAGAGAGAGATGTCTAAGGGTGGGAACAGGAACATGCAGAGAGAGAGAGGTCTAAGAGTGGGAACAGGAACATGCATAGAGAGAGAGAGGTCTAAGAGTGGGAACAAGAATGTGCAGAGAGAGAGAGGTCTAAGAGTGGGAACAAGAATGTGCAGAAAGAGAGAGGTCTAAGGGTGGGAACAGGAACGTGCAGAGAGTGAGAGGGGTCTAGAGGTGGGAACAGGAACATGCAGAGAGAGAGAGGGGTCTAGAGGTGGGAACAGGAACGTTCAGAGATAGAGAGGTCTAAGAGTGGGAACAGGAACGTGCAGAGAGAGAGAGAGATCTAAGGGTGGGAACAGGAACATGCAGAGAGAGAGAGAGGTCTAAGAGTGGGAACAGGAACATGCAGAGAGAGAGAGTCTAGAGGTGGGAACAGGAACGTTCAGAGAGAGAGAGGGGTCTAGAGGTGGGAACAGGAACGTGCAGAGTGAGAGAGGTCTAGAGGTGGGAACAGGAACATGCAGAGAGAGAGAGGGGTCTAGAGGTGGGAACAGGAACGCTCAGAGAGAGAGAGGTCTAAGAGTGGGAACAGGAACGTGCAGAGAGAGAGAGATCTAAGGGTGGGAATAGGAACATGCAGAGAGAGAGAGAGAGGTCTAAGGGTGGGAACAGGAACATGCAGAGAGAGAGAGGTCTAAGAGTGGGAACAGGAACATGCAGAGAGAGAGATTGTCATGTATTGTATTGTCATGTCTTGTCCCTGTGCTTTCTCTTCTCTTCGTTTCCCCCTGCTGGTCTTATTAGGTTTCTTTCTCTCTCTCTATTCCTCTCTCTCTCTATCGTTCCGTTCCTGCTCCCAGCTGTTCCTCATTCTCCTAACGACCTCGTTTACTCTTTCACACCTGTCCCCTATTTTGCCCTCTGATTAAGTCTCTATTTCTCTCTCTGTTTCTGCTTCTGTCCTTGTCGGATTCTTGTTTGCTGTTTGCTTTGCTTTTGTTCCGTCCAGTTGTATTCTGCCTCGTCATCAGATACTACGTTCAAGCAGGTGTCTCTATCCTCTACGGCCCGCGCCTACCCGAAGGGACCTGCAGTCTGTTGCCGCTAGCCCTGCAACTCTCCTCAACAACTAGAAGGGGGACTCTCCTGTTAAACTAGAGGATTTGTGTTTTCCCTGTTTGGACTTCCCCTTTATGATTGAGGATTTATGTTTTCCCTGTTTGGACATTAAAAGACTCTGTTTCCGTTATATCGCTTTTGGGTCCTCACTCACCTGCATAACAGAGAGAGGTCTAAGAGTGGGAACAGGAACGTGCAGAGAGAGAGAGGGGTCTAGAGGTGGGAACAGGAACATGCAGAGAGAGAGAGGGGTCTAGAGGTGGGAACAGGAACGTTCAGAGAGAGAGAGGGGTCTAGAGGTGGGAACAGGAACGTGCAGAGTGAGAGAGGTCTAGAGGTGGGAACAGGAACATGCAGAGAGAGAGAGAGGGGTCTAGAGGTGGGAACGGGAACGTTCAGAGAGAGAGAGGTCTAAGAGTGGGAACAGGAACGTGCAGAGAGAGAGAGGTCTAAGAGTGGGAACAGGAACGTGCAGAGAGAGAGAGAGATCTAAGGGTGGGAACAGGAACATGCAGAGAGAGAGAGAGAGGTCTAAGGGTGGGAACAGGAACATGCAGAGAGAGAGAGAGGTCTAAGAGTGGGAACAGGAACATGCAGAGAGAGAGAGGTCTAAGAGTGGGAACAGGAACATGCAGAGAGAGAGAGAGAGGTGTAAGGGTGGGAACAGGAACATGCAGAGAGAGAGAGGTCTAAGAGTGGGAACAGGAACGTGCAGAGTGAGAGAGGTCTAGAGGTGTGAACAGGAACATGCAGAGAGAGAGAGAGGGGTCTAGAGGTGGGAACAGGAACGTTCAGAGAGAGAGAGGGGTCTAGAGGTGGGAACAGGAACGTGCAGAGTGAGAGAGGTCTAGAGGTGGGAACAGGAACATGCAGAGAGAGAGAGAGGGGTCTAGAGGTGGGAACAGGAACGTTCAGAGAGAGAGAGGTCTAAGAGTGGGAACAGGAACGTGCAGAGAGAGAGAGGTCTAAGGGTGGGAACAGGAACATGCAGAGAGAGGTCTAAGAGTGGGAACAGGAACATGCAGAGAGAGAGAGTCTAAGGGTGGGAACAGGAACGTGCAGAGAGAGAGAGTCTAAGGGTGGGAACAGGAACATGCAGAGAAAGAGAGGTCTAAGGGTGGGAACAGGAACGTGCAGAGAGAGAGAGAGGTCTAAGAGAGGAAACAGGAACATGCAGAGAGAGAGAGGTCTAAGAGTGGGAACAGGAACGTGCAGAGAGAGAGAGAGGTCTAAGAGTGGGAACAGGAACATGCAGAGAGAGAGAGTCTAAGGGTGGGAACAGGAACATGCAGAGAGAGGTCTAAGAGTGGGAACAGGAACATGCAGAGAGAGAGAGGTCTAAGAGTGGGAACAGGAACGTGCAGAGAGAGAGAGAGGTCTAAGAGTGGGAACAGGAACATGCAGAGAGAGAGAGTCTAAGGGTGGGAACAGGAACATGCAGAGAGAGGTCTAAGAGTGGGAACAGGAACGTGGAGAGAGAGAGAGAGGTCTAAGAGTGGGAACAGGAACATGCAGAGAGAGAGAGTCTAAGGGTGGGAACAGGAACATGCAGAGAGAGAGAGTCTAAGGGTGGGAACAGGAACGTGCAGAGAGAGAGAGTCTAAGGGTGGGAACAGGAACATGCAGAGAGAGGTCTAAGAGTGGGAACAGGAACATGCAGAGAGAGAGAGGTCTAAGGGTGGGAACAGGAACATGCAGAGAGAGGTCTAAGAGTGGGAACAGGAACATGCAGAGAGAGAGAGTCTAAGGGTGGGAACAGGAACGTGCAGAGAGAGAGAGTCTAAGGGTGGGAACAGGAACATGCAGAGAAAGAGAGGTCTAAGGGTGGGAACAGGAACGTGCAGAGAGAGAGAGAGTCTAAGAGAGGAAACAGGAACATGCAGAGAGAGAGAGGTCTAAGAGTGGGAACAGGAACGTGCAGAGAGAGAGAGAGGTCTAAGAGTGGGAACAGGAACATGCAGAGAGAGAGAGTCTAAGGGTGGGAACAGGAACATGCAGAGAGAGGTCTAAGAGTGGGAACAGGAACATGCAGAGAGAGAGAGGTCTAAGAGTGGGAACAGGAACGTGCAGAGAGAGAGAGAGGTCTAAGAGTGGGAACAGGAACATGCAGAGAGAGAGAGTCTAAGGGTGGGAACAGGAACATGCAGAGAGAGGTCTAAGAGTGGGAACAGGAACGTGCAGAGAGAGAGAGAGGTCTAAGAGTGGGAACAGGAACATGCAGAGAGAGAGAGTCTAAGGGTGGGAACAGGAACATGCAGAGAGAGAGAGTCTAAGGGTGGGAACAGGAACGTGCAGAGAGAGAGAGTCTAAGGGTGGGAACAGGAACATGCAGAGAGAGAGAGGTCTAAGAGTGGGAACAGGAACATGCAGAGAAAGAGAGGTCTAAGGGTGGGAACAGGAACGTGCAGAGAGAGAGAGAGGTCTAAGAGAGGAAACAGGAACATGCAGAGAGAGAGAGGTCTAAGAGTGGGAACAGGAACGTGCAGAGAGAGAGAGAGGTCTAAGAGTGGGAACAGGAACATGCAGAGAGAGAGAGTCTAAGGGTGGGAACAGGAACATGCAGAGAGAGAGAGTCTAAGGGTGGGAACAGGAACATGCAGAGAGAGAGAGTCTAAGAGTGGGAACAGGAACATGCAGAGAGAGAGAGAGAGGTCTAAGGGTGGGAACAGGAACATGCAGAGAGAGAGAGTCTAAGAGTGGGAACAGGAACATGCAGAGAGAGAGAGAGAGGTCTAAGGGTGGGAACAGGAACGTGCAGAGAGAGAGAGAGGTCTAAGAGTGGGAACAGGAACATGCAGAGAGAGAGAGGTCTAAGAGTGGGAACAGGAACATGCAGAGAGAGAGTCTAAGGGTGGGAACAGGAACATGCAGAGAGAGAGAGGTCTAAGAGTGGGAACAGGAACATGCAGAGAGAGAGAGTCTAAGGGTGGGAACAGGAACATGCAGAGAGAGAGAGGTCTAAGAGTGGGAACAGGAACATGCAGAGAGAGAGAGTCTAAGGGTGGGAACAGGAACGTGCAGAGAGAGAGAGTCTAAGGGTGGGAACAGGAACATGCAGAGAGAGAGATCTAAGGGTGGGAACAGGAACATGCAGAGAGAGAGAGAGAGGTCTAAGGGTGGGAACAGGAACATGCAGAGAGAGAGAGAGGTCTAAGAGTGGGAACAGGAACATGCAGAGAGAGAGAGGTCTAAGAGTGGGAACAGGAACATGCACAGAGAGAGAGAGAGGTCTAAGGGTGGGAACAGGAACATGCAGAGAGAGAGAGGTCTAAGAGTGGGAACAGGAACGTGCAGAGTGAGAGAGGTCTAGAGGTGTGAACAGGAACATGCAGAGAGAGAGAGAGGGGTCTAGAGGTGGGAACAGGAACGTTCAGAGAGAGAGAGGGGTCTAGAGGTGGGAACAGGAACGTGCAGAGTGAGAGAGGTCTAGAGGTGGGAACAGGAACATGCAGAGAGAGAGAGTTCTAAGAGTGGGAACAGGAACGTGCAGAGAGAGAGAGGTCTAAGGGTGGGAACAGGAACGTGCAGAGAGAGAGAGAGTCTAAGAGTGGGAACAGGAACATGCAGAGAGAGAGAGTCTAAGGGTGGGAACAGGAACATGCAGAGAGAGGTCTAAGAGTGGGAACAGGAACATGCAGAGAGAGAGAGTCTAAGGGTGGGAACAGGAACGTGCAGAGAGAGAGAGTCTAAGGGTGGGAACAGGAACATGCAGAGAGAGAGAGGTCTAAGGGTGGGAACAGGAACATGCAGAGAAAGAGAGTCTAAGGGTGGGAACAGGAACGTGCAGAGAGAGAGAGAGGTCTAAGAGAGGAAACAGGAACATGCAGAGAGAGAGAGGTCTAAGAGTGGGAACAGGAACATGCAGAGAGAGAGAGTCTAAGGGTGGGAACAGGAACATGCAGAGAGAGAGAGGTCTAAGAGTGGGAACAGGAACATGCAGAGAGAGAGAGTCTAAGGGTGGGAACAGGAACATGCAGAGAGAGAGAGGTCTAAGAGTGGGAACAGGAACATGCAGAGAGAGAGAGTCTAAGGGTGGGAACAGGAACATGCAGAGAGAGAGAGGTCTAAGAGTGGGAACAGGAACATGCAGAGAGAGAGAGTCTAAGGGTGGGAACAGGAACGTGCAGAGAGAGAGAGTCTAAGGGTGGGAACAGGAACGTGCAGAGTGAGAGAGGTCTAGAGGTGTGAACAGGAACATGCAGAGAGAGAGAGAGGGGTCTAGAGGTGGGAACAGGAACGTTCAGAGAGAGAGAGGGGTCTAGAGGTGGGAACAGGAACGTGCAGAGTGAGAGAGGTCTAGAGGTGGGAACAGGAACATGCAGAGAGAGAGAGGTCTAAGAGTGGGAACAGGAACGTGCAGAGAGAGAGAGGTCTAAGGGTGGGAACAGGAACGTGCAGAGAGAGAGAGAGGTCTAAGAGTGGGAACAGGAACATGCAGAGAGAGAGAGTCTAAGGGTGGGAACAGGAACATGCAGAGAGAGGTCTAAGAGTGGGAACAGGAACATGCAGAGAGAGAGAGTCTAAGGGTGGGAACAGGAACGTGCAGAGAGAGAGAGTCTAAGGGTGGGAACAGGAACATGCAGAGAGAGAGAGATCTAAGGGTGGGAACAGGAACATGCAGAGAGAGAGAGAGAGGTCTAAGGGTGGGAACAGGAACATGCAGAGAGAGAGAGAGGTCTAAGAGTGGGAACAGGAACATGCAGAGAGAGAGAGGTCTAAGAGTGGGAACAGGAACATGCAGAGAGAGAGAGAGGTCTAAGAGTGGGAACAGGAACATGCAGAGAGAGAGAGGTCTAAGGGTGGGAACAGGAACATGCAGAGAGAGAGAGAGGTCTAAGAGTGGGAACAGGAACATGCAGAGAGAGAGAGAGAGGTCTAAGGGTGGGAACAGGAACATGCAGAGAGAGAGAGAGAGGTCTAAGAGTGGGAACAGGAACATGCAGAGAGAGAGAGAGAGGTCTAAGAGTGGGAACAGGAACATGCAGAGAGAGAGAGAGAGGTCTAAGGGTGGGAACAGGAACATGCAGAGAGAGAGAGAGGTCTAAGAGTGGGAACAGGAACATGCAGAGAGAGAGAGGTCTAAGAGTGGGAACAGGAACATGCAGAGAGAGAGAGAGGTCTAAGAGTGGGAACAGGAACATGCAGAGAGAGAGAGGTCTAAGAGTGGGAACAGGAACATGCAGAGAGAGAGAGGTCTAAGAGTGGGAACAGGAACATGCAGAGAGAGAGAGGTCTAAGAGTGGGAACAGGAACATGCAGAGAGAGAGAGAGGTCTAAGAGTGGGAACAGGAACATGCAGAGAGAGAGAGAGAGGTCTAAGGGTGGGAACAGGAACATGCAGAGAGAGAGAGAGAGGTCTAAGAGTGGGAACAGGAACATGCAGAGAGAGAGAGAGAGGTCTAAGGGTGGGAACAGGAACATGCAGAGAGAGAGAGAGGTCTAAGAGTGGGAACAGGAACATGCAGAGAGAGAGAGGTCTAAGGGTGGGAACAGGAACATGCAGAGAGAGAGAGAGGTCTAAGAGTGGGAACAGGAACATGCAGAGAGAGAGAGGTCTAAGAGTGGGAACAGGAACATGCACAGAGAGAGAGGTCTAAGGGTGGGAACAGGAACATGCAGAGAGAGAGAGGTCTAAGAGTGGGAACAGGAACGTGCAGAGTGAGAGAGAGGGGTCTAGAGGTGGGAACAGGAACATGCAGAGAGAGAGAGTCTAAGGGTGGGAACAGGAACATGCAGAGAGAGAGAGGTCTAAGGGTGGGAACAGGAACATGCAGAGAGAGAGAGGTCTAAGAGTGGGAACAGGAACGTGCAGAGTGAGAGAGAGGGGTCTAGAGGTGGGAACAGGAACATGCAGAGAGAGAGAGTCTAAGGGTGGGAACAGGAACATGCAGAGAGAGAGAGGTCTAAGAGTGGGAACAGGAACATGCAGAGAGAGAGAGTCTAAGGGTGGGAACAGGAACATGCAGAGAGAGAGAGGTCTAAGAGTGGGAACAGGAACATGCAGAGAGAGAGAGTCTAAGGGTGGGAACAGGAACGTGCAGAGAGAGAGAGTCTCTAAGGGTGGGAACAGGAACATGCAGAGAGAGAGAGAGGTCTAAGGGTGGGAACAGGAACATGCAGAGAGAGAGAGAGAGGTCTAAGGGTGGGAACAGGAACATGCAGAGAGAGAGAGGTCTAAGAGTGGGAACAGGAACATGCAGAGAGAGAGAGGTCTAGAGTTGGGAACAGGAACGTGCAGAGAGAGAGAGGTCTAGAGGTGGGAACAGGAACATGCAGAGAGAGAGGGGGGTCTAGAGGTGGGAACAGGAACATGCAGAGAGAGAGAGGGGTCTAGAGGTGGGAACAGGAACGTTCAGAGATAGAGAGGTCTAAGAGTGGGAACAGGAACGTGCAGAGAGAGAGAGAGATCTAAGGGTGGGAACAGGAACATGCAGAGAGAGAGAGGTCTAAGAGTGGGAACAGGAACATGCAGAGAGAGAGGTCTAAGAGTGGGAACATGAACATGCAGAGAGAGAGAGAGGTCTAAGAGTGGGAACAGGAACATGCAGAGAGAGAGAGGTCTAAGAGTGGGAACAGGAACATGCAGAGAGAGAGAGGTCTAAGGGTGGGAACAGGAACGTTCAGAGAGAGAGAGGGGTCTAGAGGTGGGAACAGGAACGTGCAGAGTGAGAGAGGTCTAGAGGTGGGAACAGGAACATGCAGAGAGAGAGAGAGGGGTCTAGAGGTGGGAACAGGAACGTTCAGAGAGAGAGAGGTCTAAGAGTGGGAACAGGAACATGCAGAGAGAGAGAGGTCTAAGAGTGGGAACAGGAACATGCAGAGAGAGAGAGAGGGGTCTAGAGGTGGGAACAGGAACGTTCAGAGAGAGAGAGGTCTAAGAGTGGGAACAGGAACATGCAGAGAGAGAGAGGTCTAAGAGTGGGAACAGGAACAT
Source organism: Oncorhynchus gorbuscha (assembly GCF_021184085.1). Taxonomy (NCBI): domain Eukaryota; kingdom Metazoa; phylum Chordata; class Actinopteri; order Salmoniformes; family Salmonidae; genus Oncorhynchus; species Oncorhynchus gorbuscha. The sequence goes on along the minus strand of NC_060194.1, from coordinate 36,176,052 downwards.
GCAGAGAGAGAGAGGTCTAGAGTTGGGAACAGAAACGTGCAGAGAGAGAGAGTCTAAGAGTGGGAACAGGAACATGCAGAGAGAGAGAGTCTAAGAGTGGGAACAGGAACATGCAGAGAGAGAGAGGTCTAAGAGTGGGAACAGGAACATGCAGAGAGAGAGAGGTCTAGAGTTGGGAACAGAAACGTGCAGAGAGAGAGAGGTCTAAGAGTGGGAACAGGAACATGCAGAGAGAGAGAGGTCTAAGAGTGGGAACAGGAACATGCAGAGAGAGAGAGGTCTAAGGGTGGGAACAGGAACATGCATAGAGAGAGAGAGGTCTAAGAGTGGGAACAAGAATGTGCAGAGAGAGAGAGGTCTAAGAGTGGGAACAAGAATGTGCAGAGAGAGAGAGGTCTAAGGGTGGGAACAGGAACATGCAGAGAGAGAGATGTCTAAGGGTGGGAACAGGAACATGCAGAGAGAGAGAGGTCTAAGGGTGGGAACAGGAACGTTCAGAGAGAGAGAGGGGTCTAGAGGTGGGAACAGGAACGTGCAGAGTGAGAGAGGTCTAGAGGTGGGAACAGGAACATGCAGAGAGAGAGAGAGGGGTCTAGAGGTGGGAACAGGAACGTTCAGAGAGAGAGAGGTCTAAGAGTGGGAACAGGAACATGCAGAGAGAGAGAGGTCTAAGAGTGGGAACAGGAACATGCAGAGAGAGAGAGAGGGGTCTAGAGGTGGGAACAGGAACGTTCAGAGAGAGAGAGGTCTAAGAGTGGGAACAGGAACATGCAGAGAGAGAGAGGTCTAAGAGTGGGAACAGGAACATGCAGAGAGAGAGAGGTCTAGAGTTGGGAACAGAAACGTGCAGAGAGAGAGGTCTAAGAGTGGGAACAGGAACATGCAGAGAGAGAGAGGTCTAAGAGTGGGAACAGGAACATGCAGAGAGAGAGAGGTCTAAGAGTGGGAACAGGAACATGCAGAGAGAGAGAGGTCTAGAGTTGGGAACAGAAACGTGCAGAGAGAGAGAGGTCTAAGAGTGGGAACAGGAACATGCAGAGAGAGAGAGGTCTAAGAGTGGGAACAGGAACATGCAGAGAGAGAGAGGTCTAAGGGTGGGAACAGGAACATGCATAGAGAGAGAGAGGTCTAAGAGTGGGAACAAGAATGTGCAGAGAGAGAGAGGTCTAAGAGTGGGAACAAGAATGTGCAGAGAGAGAGAGGTCTAAGGGTGGGAACAGGAACATGCAGAGAGAGAGATGTCTAAGGGTGGGAACAGGAACATGCAGAGAGAGAGAGGTCTAAGAGTGGGAACAGGAACATGCATAGAGAGAGAGAGGTCTAAGAGTGGGAACAAGAATGTGCAGAGAGAGAGAGGTCTAAGAGTGGGAACAAGAATGTGCAGAAAGAGAGAGGTCTAAGGGTGGGAACAGGAACGTGCAGAGAGTGAGAGGGGTCTAGAGGTGGGAACAGGAACATGCAGAGAGAGAGAGGGTCTAGAGGTGGGAACAGGAACGTTCAGAGATAGAGAGGTCTAAGAGTGGGAACAGGAACGTGCAGAGAGAGAGAGAGATCTAAGGGTGGGAACAGGAACATGCAGAGAGAGAGAGAGGTCTAAGAGTGGGAACAGGAACATGCAGAGAGAGAGAGGTCTAGAGGTGGGAACAGGAACGTTCAGAGAGAGAGGGGTCTAGAGGTGGGAACAGGAACGTGCAGAGTGAGAGAGGTCTAGAGGTGGGAACAGGAACATGCAGAGAGAGAGAGGGGTCTAGAGGTGGGAACAGGAACGCTCAGAGAGAGAGAGTCTAAGAGTGGGAACAGGAACGTGCAGAGAGAGAGAGATCTAAGGGTGGGAATAGGAACATGCAGAGAGAGAGAGAGAGGTCTAAGGGTGGGAACAGGAACATGCAGAGAGAGAGAGGTCTAAGAGTGGGAACAGGAACATGCAGAGAGAGAGATTGTCATGTATTGTATTGTCATGTCTTGTCCCTGTGCTTTCTCTTCTCTTCGTTTCCCCTGCTGGTCTTATTAGGTTTCTTTCTCTCTCTATTCCTCTCTCTCTCTATCGTTCCGTTCCTGCTCCCAGCTGTTCCTCATTCTCCTAACGACCTCGTTTACTCTTTCACACCTGTCCCCTATTTTGCCCTCTGATTAAGTCTCTATTTCTCTCTCTGTTTCTGCTTCTGTCCTTGTCGGATTCTTGTTTGTTGTTTGCTTTGCTTTTGTTCCGTCCAGTTGTATTCTGCCTCGTCATCAGATACTACGTTCAAGCAGGTGTCTCTATCCTCTACGGCCCGCGCCTACCCGAAGGGACCTGCAGTCTGTTGCCGCTAGCCCTGCAACTCTCCTCAACAACTAGAAGGGGACTCTCCTGTTAAACTAGAGGATTTGTGTTTTCCCTGTTTGGACTTCCCTTTATGATTGAGGATTTATGTTTTCCTGTTTGGACATTAAAAGACTCTGTTTCCGTTATATCGCTTTGGGTCCTCACTCACCTGCATAACAGAGAGAGGTCTAAGAGTGGGAACAGGAACGTGCAGAGAGAGAGAGGGGTCTAGAGGTGGGAACAGGAACATGCAGAGAGAGAGAGGGGTCTAGAGGTGGGAACAGGAACGTTCAGAGAGAGAGAGGGGTCTAGAGGTGGGAACAGGAACGTGCAGAGTGAGAGAGGTCTAGAGGTGGGAACAGGAACATGCAGAGAGAGAGAGAGGGGTCTAGAGGTGGGAATGGGAACGTTCAGAGAGAGAGAGGTCTAAGAGTGGGAACAGGAACGTGCAGAGAGAGAGAGGTCTAAGAGTGGGAACAGGAACGTGCAGAGAGAGAGATCTAAGGGTGGGAACAGGAACATGCAGAGAGAGAGAGAGAGGTCTAAGGGTGGGAACAGGAACATGCAGAGAGAGAGAGAGGTCTAAGAGTGGGAACAGGAACATGCAGAGAGAGAGAGGTCTAAGAGTGGGAACAGGAACATGCAGAGAGAGAGAGAGAGGTGTAAGGGTGGGAACAGGAACGTGCAGAGAGAGAGAGATATAAGGGTGGGAACAGGAACATGCAGAGAGAGAGAGAGAGGTCTAAGGGTGGGAACAGGAACATGCAGAGAGAGAGAGAGATCTAAGAGTGGGAACAGGAACATGCAGAGAGAGAGAGAGGTCTAAGAGTGGGAACAGGAACATGCAGAGAGAGAGAGAGAGGTGTAAGGGTGGGAACAGGAACATGCAGAGAGAGAGAGGTCTAAGAGTGGGAACAGGAACGTGCAGAGTGAGAGAGGTCTAGAGGTGTGAACAGGAACATGCAGAGAGAGAGAGAGGGGTCTAGAGGTGGGAACAGGAACGTTCAGAGAGAGAGAGGGTCTAGAGGTGGGAACAGGAACGTGCAGAGTGAGAGAGGTCTAGAGGTGGGAACAGGAACATGCAGAGAGAGAGAGGGGGTCTAGAGGTGGGAACAGGAACGTTCAGAGAGAGAGAGGTCTAAGAGTGGGAACAGGAACGTGCAGAGAGAGAGAGGTCTAAGGGTGGGAACAGGAACATGCAGAGAGAGGTCTAAGAGTGGGAACAGGAACATGCAGAGAGAGAGAGTCTAAGGGTGGGAACAGGAACGTGCAGAGAGAGAGAGTCTAAGGGTGGGAACAGGAACATGCAGAGAGAGAGTCTAAGAGTGGGAACAGGAACATGCAGAGAAAGAGAGGTCTAAGGGTGGGAACAGGAACGTGCAGAGAGAGAGAGAGGTCTAAGAGAGGAAACAGGAACATGCAGAGAGAGAGAGTCTAAGAGTGGGAACAGGAACATGCAGAGAAAGAGAGGTCTAAGGGTGGGAACAGAACAGAGAAAGAGAGGTCTAAGGGTGGGAACAGGAACGTGCAGAGAGAGAGAGAGGTCTAAGAGAGGAACAGGAACATGCAGAGAGAGAGAGGTCTAAGAGTGGGAACAGGAACATGCAGAGAGAGAGAGGTCTAAGGGTGGGAACAGGAACATGCAGAGAGAGAGAGAGGTCTAGAGGTGGAACAGGAACATGCAGAGAGAGAGAGGTCTAAGGGTGGGAACAGGAACATGCAGAGAGAGAGTCTAAGGTGGGAACAGGAACGTTCAGAGAGAGAGAGGTCTAAGAGTGGGAACAGGAACATGCAGAGAGAGAGAGGTCTAAGGGTGGGAACAGGAACATGCAGAGAGAGGTCTAAGAGTGGGAACAGGAACATGCAGAGAGAGAGAGTCTAAGGGTGGGAACAGGAACGTGCAGAGAGAGAGAGTCTAAGGGTGGGAACAGGAACATGCAGAGAGAGAGAGGTCTAAGAGTGGGAACAGGAACATGCAGAGAAAGAGAGGTCTAAGGGTGGGAACAGGAACGTGCAGAGAGAAGAGTCTAAGGGTGGGAACAGGAACATGCAGAGAGAGGTCTAAGAGTGGGAACAGGAACATGCAGAGAAAGAGAGGTCTAAGGGTGGGAACAGGAACGTGCAGAGAGAGAGTCTAAGAGAGGAAACAGGAACATGCAGAGAGAGAGAGGTCTAAGAGTGGGAACAGGAACATGCAGAGAGAGAGAGGTCTAAGAGTGGGAACAGGAACATGCAGAGAGAGAGAGTCTAAGGGTGGGAACAGGAACATGCAGAGAGAGAGAGTCTAAGGGTGGGAACAGGAACATGCAGAGAGAGGTCTAAGAGTGGGAACAGGAACATGCAGAGAGAGAGAGGTCTAAGAGTGGGAACAGGAACGTGCAGAGAGAGAGAGGTCTAAGAGTGGGAACAGGAACATGCAGAGAGAGAGAGTCTAAGGGGGAACAGGAACATGCAGAGAGAGGTCTAAGAGTGGGAACAGGAACGTGCAGAGAGAGAGAGAGAGGTCTAAGAGTGGGAACAGGAACATGCAGAGAGAGAGAGTCTAAGGGTGGGAACAGGAACATGCAGAGAGAGGTCTAAGAGTGGGAACAGGAACATGCAGAGAGAGAGTCTAAGGGTGGGAACAGGAACGTGCAGAGAGAGAGAGTCTAAGGGTGGGAACAGGAACATGCAGAGAGAGAGAGGTCTAAGAGTGGGAACAGGAACATGCAGAGAAAGAGAGGTCTAAGGGTGGGAACAGGAACGTGCAGAGAGAGAGAGAGGTCTAAGAGTGGGAACAGGAACATGCAGAGAGAGAGAGTCTAAGAGTGGGAACAGGAACATGCAGAGAGAGAGTCTAAGGGTGGGAACAGGAACATGCAGAGAGAGAGAGGTCTAAGAGTGGGAACAGGAACATGCAGAGAGAGAGAGTCTAAGGGTGGGAACAGGAACATGCAGAGAGAGAGAGGTCTAAGAGTGGGAACAGGAACATGCAGAGAGAGAGAGTCTAAGGGTGGGAACAGGAACGTGCAGAGAGAGAGAGAAGGGTGGGAACAGGAACATGCAGAGAGAGAGAGATCTAAGGGTGGGAACAGGAACATGCAGAGAGAGAGAGAGAGGTCTAAGGGTGGGAACAGGAACATGCAGAGAGAGAGAGAGGTCTAAGAGTGGGAACAGGAACATGCAGAGAGAGAGAGGTCTAAGAGTGGGAACAGGAACATGCACAGAGAGAGAGAGAGGTCTAAGGGTGGGAACAGGAACATGCAGAGAGAAGAGTGGGAACAGGAACGTGCAGAGTGAGAGGTCTAGAGGTGGGAACAGGAACATGCAGAGAGAGAGAGAGGGGTCTAGAGTGGGAACAGGAACGTTCAGAGAGAGAGAGGGGTCTAGAGGTGGGAACAGGAACATGCAGAGTGAGAGGGTCTAGAGGTGGGAACAGGAACATGCAGAGAGAGAGAGTTCTAAGAGTGGGAACAGGAACGTGCAGAGAGAGAGAGGTCTAAGGGTGGGAACAGGAACGTGCAGAGAGAGAGAGAGGTCTAAGAGTGGGAACAGGAACATGCAGAGAGAGAGAGTCTAAGGGTCTAAGAGTGGGAACAGGAACATGCAGAGAGAGAGAGTCTAAGGGTGGGAACAGGAACGTGCAGAGAGAGAGAGTCTAAGAGTGGGAACAGGAACATGCAGAGAGAGAGAGAGGTCTAAGGGTGGGAACAGGAACATGCAGAGAGAGAGAGGTCTAAGAGTGGGAACAGGAACATGCAGAGAGAGAGTCTAAGGGTGGGAACAGAACATGCAGAGAGAGAGAGTCTAAGGGTGGGAACAGGAACGTGCAGAGTGAGAGAGGTCTAGAGGTGTGAACAGGAACATGCAGAGAGAGAGGTCTAGAGGTGGGAACAGGAACATGCAGAGAGAGAGAGGGGTCTAGAGGTGGGAACAGGAACGTGCAGAGAGAGAGAGGTCTAGAGGTGGGAACAGGAACATGCAGAGAGAGAGAGGTCTAAGAGTGGGAACAGGAACATGCAGAGAGAGAGGTCTAAGGGTGGGAACAGGAACGTGCAGAGAGAGAGAGAGGTCTAAGAGTGGGAACAGGAACATGCAGAGAGAGAGAGTCTAAGGGTGGGAACAGGAACATGCAGAGAGAGGTCTAAGAGTGGGAACAGGAACATGCAGAGAGAGAGTCTAAGGGTGGGAACAGGAACATGCAGAGAGAGAGAGTCTAAGGGTGGGAACAGGAACATGCAGAGAGAGAGAGAGTCTAAGGGTGGGAACAGGAACATGCAGAGAAGAGAGAGGTCTAAGGGTGGGAACAGGAACATGCAGAGAGAGAGAGAGGTCTAAGGGTGGGAACAGGAACATGCAGAGAGAGAGAGGTCTAAGAGTGGGAACAGGAACATGCAGAGAGAGAGTCTAAGGGTGGGAACAGGAACATGCAGAGAGAGAGAGGTCTAAGAGTGGGAACAGGAACGTGCAGAGTGAGAGAGGTCTAGAGGTGTGAACAGGAACATGCAGAGAGAGAGAGGGTCTAGAGGTGGGAACAGGAACATGCAGAGAGAGAGAGTCTAAGGGTGGGAACAGGAACATGCAGAGAGAGAGAGGTCTAAGAGTGGGAACAGGAACATGCAGAGAGAGAGTCTAAGGGTGGGAACAGGAACATGCAGAGAGAGAGAGGTCTAAGAGTGGGAACAGGAACATGCAGAGAGAGAGAGTCTAAGGGTCAGGAACGTGCAGAGAGTCTAAGGGAACAGGAACATGCAGAGAGAGAGAGATCTAAGGGTGGGAACAGGAACATGCAGAGAGAGAGAGAGAGGTCTAAGGGTGGGAACAGGAACATGCAGAGAGAGAGAGAGGTCTAAGAGTGGGAACAGGAACATGCAGAGAGAGAGAGTCTAAGAGTGGGAACAGGAACATGCACAGAGAGAGAGAGGTCTAAGGGTGGGAACAGGAACATGCAGAGAGAGAGTCTAAGAGTGGGAACAGGAACGTGCAGGAGAGAGGTCTAGAGGTGGAACAGGAACATGCAGAGAGAGAGAGAGGGGTCTAGAGGTGGGAACAGGAACATGCAGAGAGAGAGAGTCTAGAGGTGGGAACAGGAACGTGGAGATAGAGAGGTCTAAGAGTGGGAACAGGAACGTGCAGAGAGAGAGATCTAAGGGTGGGAACAGGAACATGCAGAGAGAGAGAGTCTAAGAGTGGGAACAGGAACATGCAGAGAGAGAGAGGTCTAAGAGTGGGAACAGGAACATGCAGAGAGAGAGAGTCTAAGAGTGGGAACAGGAACATGCAGAGAGAGAGAGGTCTAAGAGTGGGAACAGGAACATGCAGAGAGAGAGAGGTCTAGAGTTGGGAACAGGAACGTGCAGAGAGAGAGGTCTAGAGGTGGGAACAGGAACATGCAGAGAGAGAGAGGGGTCTAGAGGTGGGAACAGGAACATGCAGAGAGAGAGAGGGGTCTAGAGGTGGGAACAGGAACGTTGCAGAGATAGAGAGGTCTAAGAGTGGGAACAGGAACATGCAGAGAGAGAGAGATCTAAGGTGGGAACAGAGAGAGAGAGAGAGGTCTAAGAGTGGGAACAGGAACATGCAGAGAGAGAGGTCTAAGAGTGGGAACATGAACATGCAGAGAGAGAGAGGTCTAAGAGTGGGAACAGGAACATGCAGAGAGAGAGAGTCTAAGAGTGGGAACAGGAACATGCAGAGAGAGAGGTCTAAGAGTGGGAACAGGAACAGAGAGAGAGAGGGGGTCTAGAGGTGGGAACAGAACGTGCAGAGAGAGAGGTCTAGAGGTCAGGAACATGCAGAGAGAGAGAGAGAGGGGTGGGAACAGGAACGTTCAGAGAGAGAGAGTCTAAGAGTGGGAACAGGAACATGCAGAGAGAGAGAGGTCTAAGAGTGGGAACAGGAACATGCAGAGAGAGAGAGTCTAGGTTGGGAACAGGAACGTGCAGAGAGAGAGAGGTCTAAGAGTGGGAACAGGAACATGCAGAGAGAGAGAGTCTAAGAGTGGGAACAGGAACATGCAGAGAGAGAGAGGTCTAAGAGTGGGAACAGGAACATGCAGAGAGAGAGGTCTAGAGTTGGGAACAGAAACGTGCAGAGAGAGAGGTCTAAGAGTGGGAACAGGAACATGCAGAGAGAGAGAGGTCTAAGGTGGGAACAGGAACATGCAGAGAGAGAGAGGTCTAAGGGTGGGAACAGGAACATGCATAGAGAGAGAGAGTCTAAGAGTGGGAACAAGAATGTGCAGAGAGAGAGAGGTCTAAGAGTGGGAACAAGAATGTGCAGAGAGAGAGAGGTCTAAGGGTGGGAACAGGAACATGCAGAGAGAGAGATGTCTAAGGGTGGGAACAGGAACATGCAGAGAGAGAGGTCTAAGAGTGGGAACAGGAACATGCATAGAGAGAGAGAGGTCTAAGAGTGGGAACAAGAATGTGCAGAGAGAGAGGTCTAAGAGTGGGAACAAGAATGTGCAGAAAGAGAGAGGTCTAAGGGTGGGAACAGGAACGTGCAGAGAGTGAGAGGGGTCTAGAGGTGGGAACAGGAACATGCAGAGAGAGAGAGGTCTAGAGGTGGGAACAGGAACGTTCAGAGATAGAGAGGTCTAAGAGTGGGAACAGGAACGTGCAGAGAGAGAGAGAGATCTAAGGGTGGGAACAGGAACATGCAGAGAGAGAGAGTCTAAGAGTGGGAACAGGAACATGCAGAGAGAGAGAGGTCTAGAGGTGGGAACAGGAACGTTCAGAGAGAGAGAGGGGTCTAGAGGTGGGAACAGGAACGTGCAGAGTGAGAGAGGTCTAGAGGTGGGAACAGGAACATGCAGAGAGAGAGAGGTCTAGAGGTGGGAACAGGAACGCTCAGAGAGAGAGGTCTAAGAGTGGGAACAGGAACGTGCAGAGAGAGAGATCTAAGGGTGGGAATAGGAACATGCAGAGAGAGAGAGAGAGAGGTCTAAGGGTGGGAACAGGAACATGCAGAGAGAGGTCTAAGAGTGGGAACAGGAACATGCAGAGAGAGAGATTGTCATGTATTGTATTGTCATGTCTTGTCCCTGTGCTTTCTCTTCTCTTCGTTTCCCCCCTGCTGGTCTTATTAGGTTTCTTTCTCTCTCTCTATTCCTCTCTCTCTATCGTTCCGTTCCTGCTCCCAGCTGTTCCTCATTCTCCTAACGACCTCGTTTACTCTTTCACACCTGTCCCTATTTTGCCCTCTGATTAAGTCTCTATTTCTCTCTCTGTTTCTGCTTCTGTCCTTGTCAGATTCTTGTTTGCTGTTTGCTTTGCTTTTGTTCCGTCCAGTTGTATTCTGCCTCGTCATCAGATACTACGTTCAAGCAGGTGTCTCTATCCTCTACGGCCCGCGCCTACCCGAAGGGACCTGCAGTCTGTTGCCGCTAGCCCTGCAACTCTCCTCAACAACTAGAAGGGGACTCTCCTGTTAAACTAGAGGATTTGTGTTTTCCCTGTTTGGACTTCCCCTTTATGATTGAGGATTTATGTTTTCCTGTTTGGACATTAAAAGACTCTGTTTCCGTTATATCGCTTTTGGGTCCTCACTCACCTGCATAACAGAGAGAGGTCTAAGAGTGGGAACAGGAACGTGCAGAGAGAGAGAGGGGTCTAGAGGTGGGAACAGGAACATGCAGAGAGAGAGGGGTCTAGAGGTGGGAACAGGAACGTTCACAGAGAGAGAGGGGTCTAGAGGTGGGAACAGGAACGTGCAGAGTGAGAGAGGTCTAGAGGTGGGAACAGGAACATGCAGAGAGAGAGAGAGGGGTCTAGAGGTGGGAACGGGAACGTTCAGAGAGAGAGAGGTCTAAGAGTGGGAACAGGAACGTGCAGAGAGAGAGAGGTCTAAGAGTGGGAACAGGAACGTGCAGAGAGAGAGAGATCTAAGGGTGGGAACAGGAACATGCAGAGAGAGAGAGAGAGGTCTAAGGGTGGGAACAGGAACATGCAGAGAGAGAGAGAGGTCTAAGAGTGGGAACAGGAACATGCAGAGAGAGAGAGGTCTAAGAGTGGGAACAGGAACATGCAGAGAGAGAGAGAGAGGTGTAAGGGTGGGAACAGGAACATGCAGAGAGAGAGAGGTCTAAGAGTGGGAACAGGAACGTGCAGAGTGAGAGAGGTCTAGAGGTGTGAACAGGAACATGCAGAGAGAGAGAGGGGGTCTAGAGGTGGGAACAGGAACGTTCAGAGAGAGAGAGGGGTCTAGAGGTGGGAACAGGAACGTGCAGAGTGAGAGAGGTCTAGAGGTGGGAACAGGAACATGCAGAGAGAGAGAGAGGTCTAGAGGTGGGAACAGGAACGTTCAGAGAGAGAGAGGTCTAAGAGTGGGAACAGGAACGTGCAGAGAGAGAGGTCTAAGGGTGGGAACAGGAACATGCAGAGAGAGGTCTAGAGTGGGAACAGGAACATGCAGAGTCTAAGGGTGGGAACAGGAACATGCAGAGAGAGAGTCTAAGGGTGGGAACAGGAACATGCAGAGAGAGAGAGTCTAAGAGTGGGAACAGGAACATGCAGAGAGAGAGAGAGAGGTGTAAGGGTGGGAACAGGAACATGCAGAGAGAGAGAGGTCTAAGAGTGGGAACAGGAACGTGCAGAGTGAGAGAGGTCTAGAGGTGTGAACAGGAACATGCAGAGAGAGAGAGGGGTCTAGAGGTGGGAACAGGAACGTTCAGAGAGAGAGAGGGTCTAAGGTGGGAACAGGAACGTGCAGAGTGAGAGAGTCTAGAGGTGGGAACAGGAACATGCAGAGAGAGAGGGGTCTAGGGTGGGAACAGGAACATGCAGAGAGAGAGGTCTAAGAGTGGGAACAGGAACGTGCAGAGAGAGAGGTCTAAGGGTGGGAACAGGAACATGCAGAGAGAGAGTCTAAGAGTGGGAACAGGAACATGCAGAGAGAGAGAGTCTAAGGGTGGGAACAGGAACATGCAGAGAGAGAGAGTCTAAGAGTGGGAACAGGAACATGCAGAGAGAGAGAGGTCTAAGAGTGGGAACAGGAACATGCAGAGAAAGAGAGGTCTAAGGGTGGGAACAGGAACATGCAGAGAGAGAGAGTCTAAGAGAGGAAACAGGAACATGCAGAGAGAGAGAGTCTAAGAGTGGGAACAGGAACGTGCAGAGAGAGAGAGAGGTCTAAGAGTGGGAACAGGAACATGCAGAGAGAGAGAGTCTAAGGGTGGGAACAGGAACATGCAGAGAGAGGTCTAAGAGTGGGAACAGGAACATGCAGAGAGAGAGAGGTCTAAGAGTGGGAACAGGAACGTGCAGAGAGAGAGAGGTCTAAGAGTGGGAACAGGAACATGCAGAGAGAGAGAGTCTAAGGGTGGGAACAGGAACATGCAGAGAGAGGTCTAAGAGTGGGAACAGGAACATGCAGAGAGAGAGTCTAAGAGTGGGAACAGGAACATGCAGAGAGAGAGTCTAAGAGTGGGAACAGGAACATGCAGAGAGAGAGAGTCTAAGGGTGGGAACAGGAACGTGCAGAGAGAGAGAGTCTAAGGGTGGGAACAGGAACATGCAGAGAGAGTCTAAGAGTGGGAACAGGAACATGCAGAGAGAGAGAGTCTAAGGGTGGGAACAGGAACGTGCAGAGAGAGAGAGTCTAAGGGTGGGAACAGGAACATGCAGAGAGAGAGAGGTCTAAGAGTGGGAACAGGAACATGCAGAGAAAGAGAGGTCTAAGGGTGGGAACAGGAACGTGCAGAGAGAGAGAGGTCTAAGAGAGGAAACAGGAACATGCAGAGAGAGAGGTCTAAGAGTGGGAACAGGAACATGCAGAGAGAGAGAGTCTAAGGGTGGGAACAGGAACATGCAGAGAGAGAGAGGTCTAAGAGTGGGAACAGGAACATGCAGAGAGAGAGAGTCTAAGGGTGGGAACAGGAACGTGCAGAGAGAGAGAGGTCTAAGGGTGGGAACAGGAACATGCAGAGAGAGATAGATCTAAGGGTGGGAACAGGAACATGCAGAGAGAGAGAGAGAGGTCTAAGGGTGGGAACAGGAACATGCAGAGAGAGAGAGGTCTAAGAGTGGGAACAGGAACATGCAGAGAGAGAGAGGTCTAAGAGTGGGAACAGGAACATGCACACAGAGAGAGAGAGGTCTAAGGGTGGGAACAGGAACATGCATAGAGAGAGAGGTCTAAGAGTGGGAACAAGAATGTGCAGAGAGAGAGAGGTCTAAGAGTGGGAACAAGAATGTGCAGAGAGAGAGAGGTCTAAGGGTGGGAACAGGAACATGCAGAGAGAGAGATGTCTAAGGGTGGGAACAGGAACATGCAGAGAGAGAGAGGTCTAAGAGTGGGAACAGGAACATGCATAGAGAGAGAGAGGTCTAAGAGTGGGAACAAGAATGTGCAGAGAGAGAGAGGTCTAAGAGTGGGAACAAGAATGTGCAGAAAGAGAGAGGTCTAAGGGTGGGAACAGGAACGTGCAGAGAGTGAGAGGGGGTCTAGAGGTGGGAACAGGAACATGCAGAGAGAGAGAGGGGTCTAGAGGTGGGAACAGGAACGTTCAGAGATAGAGAGGTCTAAGAGTGGGAACAGGAACGTGCAGAGAGAGAGAGAGATCTAAGGGTGGGAACAGGACCATGCAGAGAGAGAGAGAGTCTAAGAGTGGGAACAGGAACATGCAGAGAGAGAGAGTCTAGAGGTGGGAACAGGAACGTTCAGAGAGAGAGAGGGGTCTAGAGGTGGGAACAGGAACGTGCAGAGTGAGAGAGGTCTAGAGGTGGGAACAGGAACATGCAGAGAGAGAGAGGGGTCTAGAGGTGGGAACAGGAACGCTCAGAGAGAGAGAGGTCTAAGAGTGGAACAGGAACGTGCAGAGAGAGAGAGAGGATCTAAGGGTGGGAATAGGAACATGCAGAGAGAGAGAGGAGGTCTAAGGGTGGGAACAGGAACATGCAGAGAGAGAGGTCTAAGAGTGGGAACAGGAACATGCAGAGAGAGAGATTGTCATGTATTGTATTGTCATGTCTTGTCCCTGTGCTTTCTCTTCTCTTCGTTTCCCCTGCTGGTCTTATTAGGTTTCTTTCTCTCTCTCTATTCCTCTCTCTCTCTATCGTTCGTTCCTGCTCCCAGCTGTTCCTCATTCTCCCAACGACCTCGTTTACGCTTTCACACCTGTCCCCTATTTTGCCCTCTGATTAAGTCTCTATTTCTCTCTCTGTTTCTGCTTCTGTCCTTGTCGGATTCTTGTTTGCTGTTTGCTTTGCTTTGTTCCGTCCAGTTGTATTCTGCCTCGTCATCAGATACTACGTTCAAGCAGGTGTCTCTATCCTCTACGGCCCGCGCCTACCCGAAGGGACCTGCAGTCTGTTGCCGCTAGCCCTGCAACTCTCCTCAACAACTAGAAGGGGGACTCTCCTGTTAAACTAGAGGATTTGTGTTTTCCTGTTTGGACTTCCCCCTTTATGATTGAGGATTTATGTTTTCCTGTTTGGACATTAAAAGACTCTGTTTCGTTATATCGCTTTTGGGTCCTCACTGGACCTGCATAACAGAGAGAGGTCTAAGAGTGGGAACAGGAACGTGCAGAGAGAGAGAGGTCTAGAGGTGGGAACAGGAACATGCAGAGAGAGAGAGGGGTCTAGAGGTGGGAACAGGAACGTTCAGAGAGAGAGAGGGGTCTAGAGGTGGGAACAGGAACGTGCAGAGTGAGAGAGGTCTAGAGGTGGGAACAGGAACATGCAGAGAGAGAGAGAGGGGGTCTAGAGGTGGGAACGGGAACGTTCAGAGAGAGAGAGGTCTAAGAGTGGGAACAGGAACGTGCAGAGAGAGAGAGGTCTAAGAGTGGGAACAGGAACATGCAGAGAGAGAGATCTAAGGTGGGAACAGGAACATGCAGAGAGAGAGAGAGAGTCTAAGGGTGGGAACAGGAACATGCAGAGAGAGAGAGAGGTCTAAGAGTGGGAACAGGAACATGCAGAGAGAGAGGTCTAAGAGTGGGAACAGGAACATGCAGAGAGAGAGAGAGGTGTAAGGGGTGGGAACAGGAACATGCAGAGAGAGAGAGGTCTAAGAGTGGGAACAGGAACGTGCAGAGTGAGAGAGGTCTAGAGGTGTGAACAGGAACATGCAGAGAGAGAGAGAGGGGTCTAGAGGTGGGAACAGGAACGTTCAGAGAGAGAGAGGGGTCTAGAGGTGGGAACAGGAACGTGCAGAGTGAGAGAGGTCTAGAGGTGGGAACAGGAACATGCAGAGAGAGAGAGAGGGGTCTAGAGGTGGGAACAGGAACGTTCAGAGAGAGAGAGGTCTAAGAGTGGGAACAGGAACGTGCAGAGAGAGAGAGGTCTAAGGGTGGGAACAGGAACATGCAGAGAGAGGTCTAAGAGTGGGAACAGGAACATGCAGAGAGAGAGAGTCTAAGGGTGGGAACAGGAACGTGCAGAGAGAGAGAGTCTAAGGGTGGGAACAGGAACATGCAGAGAGAGAGAGGTCTAAGAGTGGGAACAGGAACATGCAGAGAAAGAGAGGTCTAAGGGTGGGAACAGGAACATGCAGAGAGAGAGAGGTCTAAGGGTGGGAACAGGAACGTGCAGAGAGAGAGAGAGGTCTAAGAGAGGAAACAGGAACATGCAGAGAGAGAGAGGTCTAAGAGTGGGAACAGGAACGTGCAGAGAGAGAGAGAGGTCTAGAGGTGGGAACAGGAACGTGCAGAGTGAGAGAGGTCTAGAGGTGGGAACAGGAACATGCAGAGAGAGAGAGGTCTAAGAGTGGGAACAGGAACGTGCAGAGAGAGAGAGGTCTAAGGGTGGGAACAGGAACATGTGCAGAGAGAGAGAGAGGTCTAAGAGTGGGAACAGGAACATGCAGAGAGAGAGAGTCTAAGGGTGGGAACAGGAACATGCAGAGAGAGGTCTAAGAGTGGGAACAGGAACATGCAGAGAGAGAGTCTAAGGGTGGGAACAGGAACGTGCAGAGAGAGAGAGTCTAAGGGTGGGAACAGGAACATGCAGAGAGAGAGAGATCTAAGGGTGGGAACAGGAACATGCAGAGAG
>NC_060194.1:36112857-36160673 GCF_021184085.1 Oncorhynchus gorbuscha | reverse complement strand
AACCTTAATCACACAGGGGTACTGTCTAACCTTAACTTTGTCATTTGAATTGACTTTGTATATAGGCTGTCAGTTGGTTCTCAATAACCTGTTTGGCTGGATGGATCAGATGAATAGACCACATGTATTTTTCTGTCCACACCCATCCTCTCTGGAACTGCCAGCGTTCTTCTCTCCGATAGACAAAGCACAGCACAAACTCACATTTTCTGATTTGATACTCAATTGAGCTCTTTGCTTCAGTTGTGAAACCGGCAGTGGTCTGACCGACATTTGACCATGTATTTGAGA
Source organism: Oncorhynchus gorbuscha (assembly GCF_021184085.1). Taxonomy (NCBI): domain Eukaryota; kingdom Metazoa; phylum Chordata; class Actinopteri; order Salmoniformes; family Salmonidae; genus Oncorhynchus; species Oncorhynchus gorbuscha. The sequence continues at coordinate 36,160,382 of NC_060194.1, read as the reverse complement.
CTGGTCACGTAAACGGCATAACATCTCTGTTCTTTTTCCCATGTCACTGATCATTGCTGTTTGACTAGAGGGAAGTTAGTCAGGTTCACTGTCTGTGTCTACTTCAATGTATATTAACATAGACTGCGTCTTGTGCATTTTCCCCTCTGTTGCTAAAGGAACAACTAATAGGGAGCTAATACAGGAATGAAAGAGCATTTGAAAATATTGTGAACATTTGACTCATACTATACAGTATATGATCGTTGCTCAGACCTCTCAATACTAATGCACAACAACAGCAGTCCATGAAGGTTAACCCTATCTGCGCACTCGCACGGGCACACACACACATGCACACACACACACATGCACAAAGACATGCGCGCACACAAACGGTTCTGTTCTCTGGACCTGGGTTTAAAACACAGGGTAATGTAATGGTTACAGAACCAAAGGGACACAGTCTGGTTTAATTGGAGTAAAAGCCGAGAGACTTCATTATAAACAAAAACAGACTTGTTCTATCACTGGAACTCCATGCTCTGCTGTTCTCCCTCCCTCCCTCCCGCCCAACAGTCTGTTCAACCAAAGAACACCTCGGTTATCATTGGTACAGTTCATCACTACTTTAAAATGTGAAGGTCTGTCAATCTGGATTATTTCAAGAACTTATTCCAAAATGTATTAAATAGTTTATTTTCCTCATCAATCTATGAACAATACCACATAATGACAAAGCAAAACACTTAAATATTACATTTACATAGGTATTCAGACATTTACTCTGTACTGTGTTGAAGCACCTTTGGCAGAGATTACAACCTCTAGTCTCCTTCGGTATGACGCTACAACCCTGGCACACCTGTATTGGGGAGTTTCTCCCATTGTTCTGTGCAGGTCTCTCCAGAGATGTTCAATCGGATTCAAGTTGGGGCTCTGGCTGGGCCACTCAAGGACATTCAGAGACTTATCCCGAAGCCACTCCTGTGTTGTATTGGCTGTGTGTTTAGGGTTGTTGTCCTGTTGGAAGGTGAACCTTCGCCCCAGTCTGAGGTCCTAAGTGCTCTGGAGCAGGCTTTCATCAAGGATCTCTCTGTACTTTGCTCCGTTCATCTTTTCCTCGGTCCTGACTAGTCTCCCAACTGAATGGTGCTGCCACCACCATGCTTCACCTTAGGGATGGTGCCAGGTTTCCTCCAGATGTGACACTTGACACTTGGCATTCAGGCCAAAAAGTTCCATTTAGGTTTCATCAGAACAGAGTATCTTGTTTGTCATGGTCTGAGAGTCCTTTAGGTGCATTTTGGCAAACTCCAACAGGCTGTCATGTGCCTTTACTGAGGAGTGGCTTCCGTCTGGCAACTCTACCTTAAAGGCCTGATTGGTGGAGTACAGCAGAGATGGTTGTCCTTCTGGTACTCTAGATCTCTGTCAGGGTGACCATCAGGTTCTTGGTCACCTCCCTAACAAAGGCCCTTCTCCACCAATTGCAAAGATTGGCCGGGCGGGCCAGCTCTAGGAAGAGTCTTGGTAGTTCCAAACTTCTACCATTTAAGACTGATGGAGGCCTCTGTGTTCTTGGGGACCTTCAATGCTGCAGAATAGTTTTGATACCCTTCCCCAGATCTGTGCCTCGACACAATCCCTTCGAGGAGCTCTATGGACAATTCCTTCGACCTCATGGCTTGTTTTTTCCCCCTGACATGCACTGTCAACTGTGGGACCTTTATAGAGACATGTCATGCAGGTGAAAGAGGACCCAAACGCGACTTAACAGAAACAGAGTTTATTAAAGTCCAAAACGGAATAACAGAAATCCTCTAGACTTGTAGAGGGGAAAACAACTGGAGAAGCGGCCACAGACTGCAGGTCGCTTCGGGTAGGCGCCGGCCGTAGTCGACTGAGACACCTGCTCACACGCAGCATCTGATGAAGGCACAAAACACGACAGGACAGGGTGATACACAATCACGGCAAAAACACGACAGGACAGGGCGAAACGCAATCACAGCATGGTGAATACAATACAAGGAACCGACGGGACAGGAACGGATCACAAAGGAATAAATAGGGACTCTAATCAGGGGAAAGGATCGGGAACAGGTGTGGGAAGACTAAATGATGATTAGGGGAATAGGAACAGCTGGGAGCAGGAACGGAACGACAGAGAGAAGAGAGAGCGAGAGAGTGAGAGAGGGAGGGGAGAGAGAGGGATAGAAGGAGGAAAGAACCAAACAAGACCAGCAGAGGGAAACGAATAGCATGGGGAGCACAGGGACAAGACATGACAATAAATGACAAACATGACAGTACCCCCACTCACCGAGCGCCTCCTGGCGCACTCGAGGAGGAATCCTGGCGGCAACGGAGGAAATCATCGATGAGCGAACGGTCCAGCACGTCCCGAGACGGAACCCAACTCCTCTCCTCAGGACCGTAACCCTCCCAATCCACTAGGTATTGGTGACCCCGTCCCCGAGAACGCATGTCCATAATCTTATGTACCTTGTAAATAGGTGCGCTCTCGACAAGGACGGGAGGGGGAGGGAAGACGAACGGGGTGCGAAGAAAGGGCTTAACACAGGAGACATGGAAGACAGGATGGACGCGACGAAGATGTCGCGGAAGAAGCAGTCGCACAGCGACAGGATTGACGACCTGGGAGACACGGAACGGACCAATGAACCGCGGAGTCAACTTACGAGAAGCTGTCGTAAGAGGAAGGTTGCGAGTGGAAAGCCACACTCTCTGGCCGCAACAATACCTTGGACTCTTAATCCTGCGTTTATTGGCGGCTCTCACCGTCTGTGCCCTGTAACGGCAAAGTGCAGACCTCACCCTCCTCCAGGTGCGCTCACAACGTTGGACAAACGCTTGAGCGGAGGGAACGCTGGACTCGGCAAGCTGGGATGAGAACAGAGGAGGCTGGTAACCCAGACTACTCTGAAACGGAGATAACCCGGTAGCAGACGAAGGAAGCGAATTGTGAGCGTATTCTGCCCAGGGAGCTGTTCTGCCCAAGACGCAGGGTTTCTGAAAGAAAGGCTGCGTAGTATGCGACCAATCGTCTGATTGGCCCTCTCTGCTTGACCGTTAGACTGGGGATGAAACCCGGAAGAGAGACTGACGGACGCACCAATCAAACGACAGAACTCCCTCCAAAACTGTGACGTGAATTGCGGGCCTCTGTCTGAAACGGCGTCTAACGGGAGGCCATGAATTCTGAATACATTCTCAATAATGATTTGTGCCGTCTCCTTAGCGGAAGGAAGTTTAGCGAGGGGAATGAAATGTGCCGCCTTAGAGAACCTATCGACAACCGTCAGAATCACAGTCTTCCCCGCAGACAAAGGCAGACCGGTAATGAAGTCTAAGGCAATGTGAGACCATGGTCGAGAAGGAATGGGGAGCGGTCTGAGACGACCGGCAGGAGGAGAGTTACCCGACTTAGTCTGCGCGCAGTCCGAACAAGCAGCCACGAAACGGCGCGTGTCACGCTCCTGAGTCGGCCACCAAAAGCGCTGGCGAATAGACGCAAGAGTGCCTCGAACACCGGGATGACCCGCTAACTTGGCAGAGTGAGCCCACTGAAGAACAGCCAGACGAGTGGAAACAGGAACGAAAAGGAGGTTACTAGGACAAGCGCGCGGCGACGCAGTGTGCGTGAGTGCTTGCTTAACCTGTCTTTCAATTCCCCAGACTGTTAACCCGACAACACGCCCATAAGGAAGAATCCCCTCGGGATCAGTAGAAGCCACAGAAGAACTAAACAGACGGGATAAGGCATCAGGCTTGGTGTTCTTGCTACCCGGACGGTAAGAAATCACAAACTCGAAACGAGCGAAAAACAACGCCCAACGAGCTTGACGGGCATTAAGTCGTTTGGCAGAACGGATGTACTCAAGGTTCTTATGGTCTGTCCAAACGACAAAGGAACGGTCGCCCCTCCAACCACTGTCGCCATTCGCCTAGGGCTAAGCGGATGGCGAGCAGTTCACGGTTACCCACATCATAGTTGCGCTCAGATGGCGACAGGCGATGAGAAAAATAAGCGCAAGGATGAACCTTATCGTCAGACTGGAAGCGCTGGGATAGAATGGCTCCCACGCCTACCTCTGAAGCGTCAACCTCGACAATGAATTGTCTAGTGACGTCAGGAGTAACGAGGATAGGAGCGGACGTAAAACGTTCTTTTAGAAGATCAAAAGCTCCCTGGGCGGAACCGGACCACTTAAAACACGTCTTGACAGAAGTAAGAGCTGTGAGAGGGGCAGCAACTTGACCGAAATTACGAATGAAACGCCGATAGAAATTAGCGAAACCTAAAAGCGCTGCAACTCGACACGTGACCTTGGAACGGGCCAATCACTGACAGCTTGGACCTTAGCGGAATCCATCTGAATGCCTTCAGCGGAAATAACGGAACCGAGAAAAGTAACGGAGGAGACATGAAAAGAGCACTTCTCAGCCTTTACGTAGAGACAATTCTCTAAAAGGCGCTGTAGAACACGTCGAACGTGCTGAACATGAATCTCGAGTGACGGAGAAAAAATCAGGATATCGTCAAGATAGACAAAAACAAAAATGTTCAGCATGTCTCTCAGAACATCATTAACTAATGCCTGAAAAACAGCTGGCGCATTGGCGAGACCGAACGGCAGAACCCGGTACTCAAAATGCCCTAACGGAGTATTAAACGCCGTTTTCCACTCGTCCCCCTCTCTGATGCGCACGAGATGGTAAGCGTTACGAAGGTCCAACTTAGTAAAGCACCTGGCTCCCTGCAGAATCTCGAAGGCTGATGACATAAGGGGAAGCGGATAACGATTCTTAACCGTTATGTCATTCAGCCCTCGATAATCCACGCAGGGGCGCAGAGTACCGTCCTTCTTCTTAACAAAAAAGAACCCCCGCCCCGGCCGGAGAGGAAGAAGGCACTATGGTACCGGCGTCAAGAGACACAGACAAATAATCCTCGAGAGCCTTACGTTCGGGAGCCGACAGAGAGTATAGTCTACCTCGAGGAGGAGTGGTCCCCGGAAGGAGATCAATACTACAATCATACGACCGGTGAGGAGGAAGGGAGTTGGCTCGGGACCGACTGAAGACCGTGCGCAGATCATGATATTCCTCCGGCACTCCTGTCAAATCGCCAGGTTCCTCCTGAGAAGTAGGGACAGAAGAAACGGGAGGGATGGCAGACATTAAACACTTCACATGACAAGAAACGTTCCAGGATAGGATAGAATTACTAGACCAATTAATAGAAGGATTATGACATACTAGCCAGGGATGACCCAAAACAACAGGTGTAAACGGTGAACGGAAAATCAAAAAAGAAATAGTCTCACTGTGGTTACCAGATACTGTGAGGGTTAAAGGTAGTGTCTCAAATCTGATACTGGGAAGATGACTACCATCTAAGGCGAACATGGGCGTAGGCTTATCTAACTCTCTGAAAGGAATGTCATGTTTCCGAACCCATGCTTCGTCCATGAAACAACCCTCAGCCCCAGAGTCTATCAAGGCACTACATGTAGCACCCGAACCGGTCCAGCGTAGGTGGACCGACAAAGTAGTACAGGACTTTGATGGAGAGACTTGAGTAGTTGCGCTCACCTGTAGCCCTCCGCTTACAGATGAGCTCTGGCTTTTACTGGACATGAATTAACAAAATGTCCAGCAACTCCACAATAGAGGCACAGGCGGTTGGTGATCCTCCGTTCCCTCTCCTTATTCGAGATGCGAATCCCTCCCAGCTGCATGGGCTCAGTCTCAAAGCCAGAGGGGGAGATGGTTGCGATGCGGAGCAGGGAAACACCGTTGATGCGAGCTCTCTTCCACGAGCCCGGTGACGAAGATCTACCCGTCGTTCTATGCGGATGGCGAGAGCAATCAAAGAGTCCACATCTGAAGGAACCTCCCGGGAGAGAATCTCATCCTTAACCACAGCGTGGAGTCCCTCCAGAAAACGAGCGAGCAGCGCCGGCTCGTTCCACTCACTAGAGGCAGCAAGAGTGCGAAACTCAATGGAATAATCCGTTATGGACCGTTCACCTTGGCATAAGGAAGCCAGGGCCCTAGAAGCCTCCCCACCAAAAACTGAACGGTCAAAAACCCGAATCATCTCCTCTTTAAAGTTCTGGAAATCGTTAGAGCAAACAGCCCTTGCCTCCCAGATAGCTGTGCCCCATTCTCGAGCCCGGCCAGTAAGGAGTGAAATGACGTAAGCAACCCGAGCTCTCTCTCTAGAGTATGTGTTGGGTTGGAGAGAGAACACAATCTCACACTGCGTGAGAAAGGAGCGGCACTCAGTGGGCTGCCCGGAGTAGCAAGGTGGGTTATTAACCCTAGGTTCTGGAGGCTCGGCAGGCCAGGAAGTAACAGGTGGCACGAGACGTAGACTCTGGAACTGTCCAGAGAGGTCGGAAACCTGAGCAGCCAGGTTTTCCACGGCATGGCGAGCAGCAGACAATTCCTGCTCGTGTCTGCCGAGCATGGCTCCTTGGATCTCGACGGCAGTGTAACGAGCGTCTGAAGTCGCTGGGTCCATTCCTTGGTCGGTTCCTTCTGTCATGCAGGTGAAAGAGGACCCAAACGCGACTTAACAGAAACAGAGTTTATTAAAGTCCAAAACGGAATAACAGAAATCCTCTAGACTTGTAGAGGGGAAAACAACTGGAGAAGCGGCCACAGACTGCAGGTCGCTTCGGGTAGGCGCCGGCCGTAGTCGACTGAGACACCTGCTCACACGCAGCATCTGATGAAGGCACAAAACACGACAGGACAGGGTGATACACAATCACGGCAAAAACACGACAGGACAGGGCGAAACGCAATCACAGCATGGTGAATACAATACAAGGAACCGACGGGACAGGAACGGATCACAAAGGAATAAATAGGGACTCTAATCAGGGGAAAGGATCGGGAACAGGTGTGGGAAGACTAAATGATGATTAGGGGAATAGGAACAGCTGGGAGCAGGAACGGAACGACAGAGAGAAGAGAGAGCGAGAGAGTGAGAGAGGGAGGGGGAGAGAGAGGGATAGAAGGAGGGAAAGAACCAAACAAGACCAGCAGAGGGAAACGAATAGCATGGGGAGCACAGGGACAAGACATGACAATAAATGACAAACATGACAAGACAGGTGTGTGCCTTTCTAAATCATGTCCAATCAATTGAATTTACCACAGGTGGACACCAATCAAGTTGTAGAAACATCTCAAGGATGATCAATGGAAACAGGATGCACCTGGGCTCAATTTCGAGTCCATAGCAAAGGACCTGAATACTTATGTAACTAAATAACTAAGTTATTTCTGTTTTTTATTTATTTGTAATACATTTGCAATAACATTTTAAAACCCGTTTTGCTTTGTCATTATGAGGTATTGTGTGTAGATCAATGAGGAAAACAATTATTGAATTCATTTTAGAATAAGACGTAACAAAATGTGAAAAAGGGGAAGGGGTCTTAATACTTTATGAATGCATTGTACCTGCACACACTCATGGACACACACACACACACACACACACACACACACACACACACACACACACACACACACACACACACACACACACACACACACACACACACACACACACACACACACACACACACACACACACACACACACACACACACACACACACACACACACACAGGTAGACTAGGGTGAGCTCGGTGTTGTGCTAGCAGAGCTGTGGTGAAGATCTCACGGTTTTACCAATTTGTCGTCAGGTTCTGACATTTAGCCAAGTTGCTCCAAACGTCAAATTAAGGGTTAAGGTTTTGAATAGCGTTAAAACATTTAGGATTAGGCATCCATTCATAAATGAAGGGTTCAGGATTGGGATAGGGATAGGGTAAGTAATAATATATATATATTTTTAAATGTTTTGAAGTCTTTTCCTGATGACATGGGGAGTTGTTCAATTCAAATCAATGTTGAGAGATCAGATAAATCTGTACAGCCCAAAGAACAAACACATACACATTACGTTTGGATCCCAGAGGAGATATTAGGATGTCTAGACAATTGAGACAGCACTAAGGAGTCAGGAGAAGGGGGAGAGTGTTCACCCATGTGATAGCGTCAAGTCAAGACGACCCACTGTGAAAAGAGATCAGATCAGCACCCAATTCTAGTTCCAGTTGTCAACAAACTTTGAATTCAAACAAAACATTGAACTCTTTCGACTTGTGGGTGAAGTCTGAGTTAAATGAAATGAGATGACACACACATGGATGACACACACACACACACAGAATGAGAGAGGAGACGGAGCTAATCGTTTACTAACTCTCAACACCTATTAGATTAATGCTGTGTTATGTAGCTGGTAACCTAGGTAACCTGTGATCATCATAAAGCAATAGTTACTCATCGGTTATGTTTATGCAGATACAGTTGACTGAAATAATGATCTGTCTTTGCTTTGAAGCTGCATCCCATAAAGCCTTGCACGGAGAAATCCGGAACAAAAAGATAACTTTATTGCATCTCTGGTTTGCATCCGTGTGGACAGTGAAAATGAAAGCATTCTGCACTTCTTGAAAGATAAATAATCGTGCTACTTTGTGTGTGTGTGTGTGTGTGTGTGTGTGTGTGTGTGTGTGTGTGTGTGTGTGTGTGTGTGTGTGTGTCTGTGTGTGTGTGTGTGTGTGTGTGTGTGTGTGTGTGTGTGTGTGTGTGTGTGTGTGTGTGTGTGTGTGTGTGTGTGTGTGTGTGTGTGTGTGTGTGTGTGTGTGTGTGTGTGTGTGTGTACTATTTCCTTGTTTCCTCCCCTACCAGCTGGACTTGTTTTCACAAAGCAGCTATACTCTCTATTAAATCCAGATGAAGTAAGTGTCTATTCTCTATCAAATATAATGTAGTACAATACCTTTCTTAATTGTCTTGGTAAATACTACACCCCATTAAACACATGCAGTTGCATGTGTCAAATATATTAGCAGACTTGCACTTTAAAATGGAATGCAATGCAGCAGAAGGTTCTGTTTTCTCTTTTCAAAAATGATTGAATGGCTATTTTTTACCCAATAGGCATCTGCAACTTGGCACAGATGAGATCAAATACACATAAACAAGAATCACTTGCCGCAACCAAATTCATTTGAATTTTGAATCATTTTTTGACTTTGAAGTGAACAATCGGTAACACTTTATTTGGATTGTCCATCTGTAGATCTAGAAACTATCAGTAAGCTTTCAGCTAACTACCTACTAACCATAACTATAACCTTCACCCTAACCCGTTTTAGAAGCCTTAGCCTAACCCTAATCTTAGGAAGCAGTTGCTTATCAACAGATAGTCAGTTTCTTATCAATGAATAGTTTGGTGACAGTGTGTCCGACTATCCAAATAAAGTGTGACCAAAAAAAATCTTAATATCAATTTATAAAATGTTTTGTCCTTGGTCCTGTACTCTTATTTGAGAAGAAATAAGGAATTGTGCAAGGGTAACAATATATTTGAACACCTGTATAGCCTGTAGCACAATCTTAGGCTTCTATGAAGGAGATTATTAAGCAATGCTCATGAACCATATCATCAATATTCTTCATTAAAGGTCAATTTAGTACAGTCCCTTCATAACACTCCTCATAGACGCTGGATATTGCATTGGAGCAATGGGAGAAGAATATATCACCGACTTCAACCATTCTGATCCCTCAATAGCTACATGCATGAAATCCCCTGTGCAGTTGCTTTATCCCTGTAAAGACGTATTTCATTCATTCACTGACAGACTACAGCTCAAGCAGAATACTTGTGAAGTTAAAGAAATAAAACACATTCATAGCAATTAAAAGCTATACAGAGAAAATATAACTGTTGTCTGCAGTCATAAACTATATCCTCGGATCTAAAATGAATACGATCCATTATCTCTCTCTCATTTCCCCCTGTACATTCTCTCTCTCTCTCTCTCTCTCTCTCTCTCTCTCTCTCTCTCTCTCTCTCTCTCTCTCTCTCTCTCTCTCTCTCTCTCTCTCTCTCTCTCTCTCTCTCTCTCTCTCTCTCTCTGTCTCTCTTGTCTCTCTCTCTCTCTCTCTCTCTCTCTCTCTCTCTCTGTCTCTCTCTGTCTCTCTCTGTCACTCTCTCTCTCATTTCCCCCTGTACTCTCTCTCTCTCTCTCTCTCTCTCTCTCTCTCTCTCTCTCTCTCTCTCTCTCTCTCTCTCTCTCTCATTTCCCCCTGTACATTCTCTCTCTCTCTCTCTCTCTCTCTCTCTCTCTCTCTCTCTCTCTCTCTCTCTCTCTCTCTCTCTCTCTCTCTCTCTCTCTCTTCTACTTTACCTGTACATTCTCTCTCTCTCTCTCTCTCTCTCTCTCTCTCTCTCTCTCTCTCTCTCTCTCTCTCTCTCTCTCTCTCTCTCTCTTTTGTCCCTATACATTCTCTCTCTCTCTCTTTTGTCCCTGTACATTCTCTCTCTCTCTTTTGTCCGTGTACATTCTCCCTCTCTCTCTGTTTTGTCCGTGTACATTCCCCTCTCTCTCTTTTGTCCCTGTACATTCTCTCTCTCTCTTTTGTCCCTGTACATTCTCTCTCTCTCTCTCTTTTGTCCCTGTACATTCTCCCTCTCTCTCTTTTGTCCCTGTACATTCTCCCTCTCTCTCTTTTGTCCCTGTACATTCTCTCTCTCTCTTTTGTCCCTGTACATTCTCTCTCTCTCTCTCTCTCTCTCTCTCTCTCTCTCTCTTTTGTCCCTGTACATTCTCCCTCTCTCTCTTTTGTCCGTGTACATTCTCCCTCTCCCTTTTGTCGCTGTACATTCTCTCTCTCTCTCTTTTGTCCCTGTACATTGTCTCTCCTCTCTCTCTTGTCCCTGTACATTCTCTCTCTCTCTATTTTGTCCCTGTACATTGTCTCTCCTCTCTCTCTTGTCCTTGTACATTGTCTCTCCTCTTTTGTCCATGTACATTCTTTCTCTCTCTCTCTCTTTTGTCCCTGTACATTCTCTCTCTCTCTCTCTTTTGTCCCTGTACATTCTCTCTCTCTCTTTTGTCCCTGTACATTCTCTCTCTCTATCTCTCTCTATCTCTCTCTCTCTCTCTCTCTTTTGTCCCTGTACATTGTCTCTCCTCTCTCTCTTGTCCCTGTACATTGCCTCTCCTCTTTTGTCCATGAACATTCTTTCTCTCTCTTTTGTCCCTGTACATTCTCTCTCTCTCTCTTTTGTCCCTGTACATTCTCTCTCTCTCTCTCTCTCTCTCTCTCTCTCTCTCTCTCTCTCTCTCTCTCTCTCTCTCTCTCTCTCTCTCTCTCTCTCTCTCTCTTTTGTCCCTATACATTCTCTCTCTCTCTCTTTTGTCCCTGTACATTCTCTCTCTCTCTCTTTTGTCCATGTACATTCTCCCTCTCTCTCTCTTTTGTCCGTGTACATTCCCCTCTCTCTCTTTTGTCCCTGTACATTCTCTCCCTCTCTTTTGTCCCTGTACATTCTCTCTCTCTCTTTTGTCCCTGTACATTCTCTCTCTCTTTTGTCCCTGTACATTCTCCCTCTCTCTCTTTTGTCCCTGTACATTCTCTCTCTCTCTTTTGTCCCTGTACATTCTCCCTCTCTCTCTTTTGTCCCTGTACATTCTCTCTCTCTCTTTTGTCTCTGTACATACTCTCTCTCTCTCTCTCTTTGTCCCTGTACATTGTCTCTCCTCTCTCTCTTGTCCCTGTACATTCTCTCTCTCTCTATTTTGTCCCTGTACATTGTCTCTCCTCTCTCTCTTGTCCTTGTACATTGTCTCTCCTCTTTTGTCCATGTACATTCTTTCTCTCTCTCTCTCTTTTGTCCCTGTACATTCTCTCTCTCCCTCTCTCTCTCTCTTTTGTCCCTGTACATTCTCTCTCTCTCTTTTGTCCCTGTACATTCTCTCTCTCTCTATTTTGTCCCTGTACATTGTCTCTCCTCTCTCTCTTGTCCTTGTACATTGTCTCTCCTCTTTTGTCCATGTACATACTTTCTCGCTCTCTCTCTTTTGTCCCTGTACATTCTCTCTCTCTCTCTTTTGTCCCTGTACATTCTCTCTCTCTCTTTTGTCCCTGTACATTCTCTCTCTCTCTCTCTCTCTCTCTCTCTCTCTCTCTCTCTCTCTCTCTCTCTCTCTCTCTCTCTCTCTCTCTCTCTCTCTCTCTCTCTCTCTCTCTACTTTACCTGTACATTCTCTCTCTCTCTCTTTCTGTCTCTCTCTCTCTCTCTTCTCTCTCTCTCTCTCTCTTCTCTCCTCTCTCTCTCTCTTTTTGTCCCTATACATTCTCTCTCTCTCTCTTTTGTCCCTGTACATTCTCTCTCTCTCTTTTGTCCCTGTACATTCTCCCTCTCTCTCTCTTTTGTCCGTGTACATTCCCCTCTCTTCTTTTGTCCCTGTACATTCTCTCTCTCTCTTTTGTCCCTGTACATTCTCTCTCTCTCTCTTTTGTCCCTGTACATTCTCCCTCTCTCTCTTTTGTCCCTGTACATTCTCCTCTCTCTCTTTGTCCCTGTACATTCTCTCTCTCTCTTTTGTCCCTGTACATTCTCTCTCTCTCTCTCTCTCTCTCTCTCTCTCTCTCTCTTTTGTCCCTGTACATTCTCCCTCTCTCTCTTTTGTCCGTGTACATTCTCCCTCTCCCTTTTGTCGCTGTACATTCTCTCTCTCTCTCTTTTGTCCCTGTACATTGTCTCTCCTCTCTCTCTTGTCCCTGTACATTCTCTCTCTCTCTATTTTGTCCCTGTACATTGTCTCTCCTCTCTCTCTTGTCCTTGTACATTGTCTCTCCTCTTTTGTCCATGTACATTCTTTCTCTCTCTCTCTCTTTTGTCCCTGTACATTCTCTCTCTCTCTCTCTTTTGTCCCTGTACATTCTCTCTCTCTCTTTTGTCCCTGTACATTCTCTCTCTCTATCTCTCTCTATCTCTCTCTCTCTCTCTCTCTCTTTTGTCCCTGTACATTGTCTCTCCTCTCTCTCTTGTCCCTGTACATTGCCTCTCCTCTTTTGTCCATGAACATTCTTTCTCTCTCTTTTGTCCCTGTACATTCTCTCTCTCTCTCTTTTGTCCCTGTACATTCTCTCTCTCTCTCTCTCTCTCTCTCTCTCTCTCTCTCTCTCTCTCTCTCTCTCTTTTGTCCCTATACATTCTCCCTCTCTCTCTCTCTTTTGTCCCTGTACATTCTCTCCCTCTCTTTTGTCCCTGTACATTCTCTCTCTCTCTCTCTCTCTCTCTCTCTCTCTCTCTCTCTTCTCTCTCTCTCTCTCTCTCTCTCTCTCTCTCTCTCTCTCTCTCTCTTTTGTCCCTATACTTTCTCTCTCTCTCTTTTTGTCCCTGTACATTCTCTCTCTCTCTTTTTGTCCATGTACATTCTCCCTCTCTCTCTTTTGTCCGTGTACATTCCCCTCTCTCTCTTTTGTCCCTGTACATTCTCTCCCTCTCTTTTGTCCCTGTACATTCTCTCTCTCTCTTTTGTCCCTGTACATTCTCTCTCTCTCTTTTGTCCCTGTACATTCTCCCTCTCTCTCTTTTGTCCCTGTACATTCTCTCTCTCTCTTTTGTCCCTGTACATTCTCCCTCTCTCTCTTTTGTCCCTGTACATTCTCTCTCTCTCTTTTGTCTCTGTACATACTCTCTCTCTCTCTCTCTTTTGTCCCTGTACATTGTCTCTCCTCTCTCTCTTGTCCCTGTACATTCTCTCTCTCTCTATTTTGTCCCTGTACATTGTCTCTCCTCTCTCTCTTGTCCTTGTACATTGTCTCTCCTCTTTTGTCCATGTACATTCTTTCTCTCTCTCTCTCTTTTGTCCCTGTACATTCTCTCTCTCTCTTTTGTCCCTGTACATTCTCTCTCTCCCTCTTTCTCTCTCTTTTGTCCCTGTACATTCTCTCTCTCTCTCTTTTGTCCCTGTACATTCTCTCTCTCTCTCTCTTTTGTCCCTGTACATTGTCTCTCCTCTCTCTCTTGTCCCTGTACATTGCCTCTCCTCTTTTGTCCATGAACATTCTCCCTCTCTCTCTTTTGTCTGTGTACATTCTCCCTCTCTCTTTTGTCCCTGTACATTCTCTCTCTCTTTTGTCCCTGTACATTCTCTCTCTCTTTTGTCCCTGTACATTCTCTCTCTCTCTCTTTTGTCCCTGTACATTCTCTCTCTCTCTCTTTTGTCCCTGTACATTCCTTCTCTCTCTCTTTTGTCCCTGTACATTCCTTCTCTCTCTCTCTCTCTCTCTCTCTCTCTCTCTCTCTCTCTCTCTCTCTCTCTCTCTCTCTCTCTCTCTCTCTCTCTCTCTCTCTCTCTCTCTCTCTCTCTCTCTCTCTCTCTCTCTCTCACACACACACACACACACACACACACACACACACACACACACACGCACACACCTTCCTCTCTCCCTTGAAGTTGTTTTCTCATTTGGTTCTTGTTAAATGTCATGAGTGCTTTTGATTTGATTTGTGTGTTTCTCTTCATACGGTCGCTGTGTTGATTTGACAGGCATGATGAAGTGGTCTCGTTAGTGTCTGTCTTCCTCCTGTGTCTTTCAGGCATTTCTCTGTGAGTGTACGCATGTTGGTGTATGTGTGTATGTGTGTATATGTGTTTGTGTGTACGTGTTGATCTCCTAGTCATGTGTGTTAATGTGTAATCCTCCCCGATGAGTAAAGACAGGACATTGTGTCTATTGTAACTATGGGATGTGTCATCAACATCAGTTCCCTCTTGAAACTTTCAGATCCTTCTCACGCAAAGAAGTCAATGGAGCGCATCTTTAAAATCAAACTGTGAAAAGACAGAAGAGTAAAGAATGTTTTAATTGCATGTAGACAAATATAGCAATTTTCAGTTATTTTAATTAACATTGGAATCAATAGAAGATAATGAGGTCTTCATCAAATGCAGGAAACTCGAATTGGAACTTTAGGGTGAAGAGTGGGAACAGGAACGTTCAGAGAGAGAGAGGGGTCTAGAGGTGGGAACAGGAACGTTCAGAGAGAGAGAGGGGTCTAGAGGTGGGAACAGGAACGTTCAGAGAGAGAGGGGTCTAGAGGTGGGAACACGAACGTTCAGAGAGAGAGGTCTAAGAGTGTGAACAGGAACATGCAGAGAGAGAGGGGTCTAGAGGTGGGAACAGGAACGTTCAGAGAGAGAGGGGGTCTAGAGGTGGGAACACGAACATTCAGAGAGAGAGAGGGGTCTAGAGGTGGGAACAGGAACGTTCAGAGAGAGGGGTCTAGAGGTGGGAACAGGAATGTTCAGAGAGGGGTCTAGAGGTGGGAACAGGAACGTTCAGAGAGAGGGGGTCTAGAGGTGGGAACAGGAATGTTCAGAGAGAGAGAGGGGTCTAGAGGTGGGAACAGGAACGTTCAGAGAGAGGGGGTCTAGAGGTGGGAACAGGAACGTTCAGAGAGAGAGGGGTCTAGAGGTGGGAACAGGAACGTTCAGAGAGAGAGGTCTAGAGGTGGGAACAGGAACATTCAGAGAGAGAGGGGTCTAGAGGTGGGAACAGGAACGTTCAGAGAGAGAGAGGGGTCTAGAGGTGGGAACAGGAACGTTCAGAGAGAGAGAGGTCTAGAGGTGGGAACAGGAACGTTCAGAGAGAGAGGGGGGTCTAGAGGTGGGAACAGGAATGTTCAGAGAGAGAAAGGGGTCTAGAGATGGGAACAGGAACGTTCAGAGTGAGAGGGGTCTAGAGGTGGGAACAGGAACGTTCAGAGAGAGAGGGGTCTAGAGGTGGGAACAGGAACGTTCAGAGAGAGAGGGGTCTAGAGGTGGGAACAGGAACGTTCAGAGAGAGAGAGAGGTCTAGAGGTGGGAACAGGAACATGCAGAGAGAGAGGGGGGTCTAGAGGTGGGAACAGGAACATGCAGAGAGAGAGAGGGGTCTAGAGGTGGGAACAGGAACGTTCAGAGATAGAGAGGTCTAAGAGTGGGAACAGGAACGTGCAGAGAGAGAGAGATCTAAGGGTGGGAACAGGAACATGCAGAGAGAGAGAGGTCTAAGAGTGGGAACAGGAACATGCAGAGAGAGAGGTCTAAGAGTGGGAACATGAACATGCAGAGAGAGAGAGAGGTCTAAGAGTGGGAACAGGAACATGCAGAGAGAGAGAGGTCTAAGAGTGGGAACAGGAACATGCAGAGAGAGAGAGATGGTCTCTCCTATCATTGCTATGCAGACGACACACAATTAATCTTCTCCTTTCCCCCTTCTCATGACCAGGTGGCGAATCGCATCTCTGCATGTCTGGCAGACATATCAGTGTGGATGACGGATCACCACCTCAAGCTGAACCTCGGCAAGACGGAGCTGCTCTTCCTCCCGGGGAAGGACTGCCCGTTCCATGATCTCGCCATCACGGTTGACAACTCCATTGTGTCCTCCTCCCAAAGCGCTAAGAACCTTGGCGTGATCCTGGACAACACCCTGTCGTTCTCAACCAACATCAAGGCGGTGGCCCGTTCCTGTAGGTTCATGCTCTACAACATCCGCAGAGTACGACCCTGCCTCACACAGGAAGCGGCGCAGGTCCTAATCCAGGCACTTGTCATCTCCCGTCTGGATTACTGCAACTCGCTGTTGGCTGAGCTCCCTGCCTATGCCATTAAACCCCTTCAACTCATCCAGAACGCCGCAGCCCGTCTGGTGTTCAACCTTCCCAAGTTCTCTCACGTCACCCCGCTCCTCCATTCTCTCCACTGGCTTCCAGTTGAAGCTCGCATCCGCTACAAGACCATGGTGCTTGCCTACGGAGCTGTGAGGGGAACGGCACCTCAGTACCTCCAGGCTCTGATCAGGCCCTACACCCAAACAAGGGCACTGCGTTCATCCACCTCTGGCCTGCTCGCCTCCCTACCACTGAGGAAGTACAGCTCCCGCTCAGCCCAGTCAAAACTGTTCGCTGCTCTGGCCCCCAATGGTGGAACAAACTCCTTCACGACGCCAGGACAGCGGAGTCAATCACCACCTTCCGGAGACACCTGAAACCCCACCTCTTTAAGGAATACCTAGGATAGGATAAGTAATCCCTCTCCCCCCCCCCTTTAAGATTCAGATGCACTATTGTAAAGTGACTGTTCCACTGGATGTCATAAGGTGAATGCACCAATTTGTAAGTCGCTCTGGATAAGAGCGTCTGCTAAATGACTTAAATGTAATGTAAAGTAATGGAACAGGAACATGCAGAGAGAGAGAGGTCTAAGAGTAGGAACAGGAACATGCAGAGAGAGAGAGGTCTAAGAGTGGGAACAGGAACATGCAGAGAGAGAGAGGTCTAGAGTTGGGAACAGGAACGTGCAGAGAGAGAGAGGTCTAAGAGTGGGAACAGGAACGTGCAGAGAGAGAGAGGTCTAGAGTTGGGAACAGGAACGTGCAGAGAGAGAGAGGTCTAGAGGTGGGAACAGGAACATGCAGAGAGAGAGGGGGGTCTAGAGGTGGGAACAGGAACATGCAGAGAGAGAGAGGGGTCTAGAGGTGGGAACAGGAACGTTCAGAGATAGAGAGGTCTAAGAGTGGGAACAGGAACGTGCAGAGAGAGAGAGATCTAAGGGTGGGAACAGGAACATGCAGAGAGAGAGAGGTCTAAGAGTGGGAACAGGAACATGCAGAGAGAGAGGTCTAAGAGTGGGAACATGAACATGCAGAGAGAGAGAGAGGTCTAAGAGTGGGAACAGGAACATGCAGAGAGAGAGGTCTAAGAGTGGGAACAGGAACATGCAGAGAGAGGAGGTCTAAGGGTGGGAACAGGAACGTTCAGAGAGAGAGAGGGGTCTAGAGGTGGGAACAGGAACGTGCAGAGTGAGAGAGGTCTAGAGGTGGGAACAGGAACATGCAGAGAGAGAGAGAGGGTCTAGAGGTGGGAACAGGAACGTTCAGAGAGAGAGAGTCTAAGAGTGGGAACAGGAACATGCAGAGAGAGAGAGGTCTAAGAGTGGGAACAGGAACATGCAGAGAGAGAGAGGTCTAAGAGTGGGAACAGGAACATGCAGAGAGAGAGAGGTCTAAGAGTGGGAACAGGAACATGCAGAGAGAGAGAGTCTAAGAGTGGGAACAGGAACATGCAGAGAGAGAGAGGTCTAAGAGTGGGAACAGGAACATGCAGAGAGAGAGAGGTCTAGAGTTGGGAACAGGAACGTGCAGAGAGAGAGAGTCTAGAGGTGGGAACAGGAACATGCAGAGAGAGAGGGGGTCTAGAGGTGGGAACAGGAACATGCAGAGAGAGAGAGGGTCTAGAGGTGGGAACAGGAACGTTCAGAGATAGAGAGGTCTAAGAGTGGGAACAGGAACGTGCAGAGAGAGAGAGATCTAAGGGTGGGAACAGGAACATGCAGAGAGAGAGAGGTCTAAGAGTGGGAACAGGAACATGCAGAGAGAGAGGTCTAAGAGTGGGAACATGAACATGCAGAGAGAGAGAGAGGTCTAAGAGTGGGAACAGGAACATGCAGAGAGAGAGAGGTCTAAGAGTGGGAACAGGAACATGCAGAGAGAGAGAGGTCTAAGGGTGGGAACAGGAACGTTCAGAGAGAGAGAGGGGTCTAGAGGTGGGAACAGGAACGTGCAGAGTGAGAGAGGTCTAGAGGTGGGAACAGGAACATGCAGAGAGAGAGAGAGGGGTCTAGAGGTGGGAACAGGAACGTTCAGAGAGAGAGAGGTCTAAGAGTGGGAACAGGAACATGCAGAGAGAGAGAGGTCTAAGAGTGGGAACAGGAACATGCAGAGAGAGAGAGGTCTAAGAGTGGGAACAGGAACATGCAGAGAGAGAGAGGTCTAAGAGTGGGAACAGGAACATGCAGAGAGAGAGAGGTCTAAGAGTGGGAACAGGAACATGCAGAGAGAGAGGTCTAAGAGTGGGAACAGGAACATGCAGAGAGAGAGAGGTCTAGAGTTGGGAACAGGAACGTGCAGAGAGAGAGAGGTCTAGAGGTGGGAACAGGAACATGCAGAGAGAGAGGGGGGTCTAGAGGTGGGAACAGGAACATGCAGAGAGAGAGAGGGGTCTAGAGGTGGGAACAGGAACGTTCAGAGATAGAGAGGTCTAAGAGTGGGAACAGGAACGTGCAGAGAGAGAGATCTAAGGGTGGGAACAGGAACATGCAGAGAGAGAGGTCTAAGAGTGGGAACAGGAACATGCAGAGAGAGGTCTAAGAGTGGGAACATGAACATGCAGAGAGAGAGAGAGGTCTAAGAGTGGGAACAGGAACATGCAGAGAGAGAGAGGTCTAAGAGTGGGAACAGGAACATGCAGAGAGAGAGAGGTCTAAGGGTGGGAACAGGAACGTTCAGAGAGAGAGGGGGGGGTCTAGAGGTGGGAACAGGAACGTGCAGAGTGAGAGAGGTCTAGAGGTGGGAACAGGAACATGCAGAGAGAGAGAGGGGGTCTAGAGGTGGGAACAGGAACGTTCAGAGAGAGAGAGGTCTAAGAGTGGGAACAGGAACATGCAGAGAGAGAGAGGTCTAAGAGTGGGAACAGGAACATGCAGAGAGAGAGAGAGGGGTCTAGAGGTGGGAACAGGAACGTTCAGAGAGAGAGAGGTCTAAGAGTGGGAACAGGAACATGCAGAGAGAGAGGTCTAAGAGTGGGAACAGGAACATGCAGAGAGAGAGAGGTCTAGAGTTGGGAACAGAAACGTGCAGAGAGAGAGAGGTCTAAGAGTGGGAACAGGAACATGCAGAGAGAGAGAGTCTAAGAGTGGGAACAGGAACATGCAGAGAGAGAGAGTCTAAGAGTGGGAACAGGAACATGCAGAGAGAGAGGTCTAGAGTTGGGAACAGAAACGTGCAGAGAGAGGTCTAAGAGTGGGAACAGGAACATGCAGAGAGAGAGAGGTCTAAGAGTGGGAACAGGAACATGCAGAGAGAGAGAGGTCTAAGGGTGGGAACAGGAACATGCATAGAGAGAGAGAGTCTAAGAGTGGGAACAAGAATGTGCAGAGAGAGAGGTCTAAGAGTGGGAACAAGAATGTGCAGAGAGAGAGAGGTCTAAGGGTGGGAACAGGAACATGCAGAGAGAGAGATGTCTAAGGGTGGGAACAGGAACATGCAGAGAGAGAGAGGTCTAAGAGTGGGAACAGGAACATGCATAGAGAGAGAGGTCTAAGAGTGGGAACAAGAATGTGCAGAGAGAGAGAGTCTAAGAGTGGGAACAAGAATGTGCAGAAAGAGAGAGTCTAAGGGTGGGAACAGGAACGTGCAGAGAGTGAGAGGGGTCTAGAGGTGGGAACAGGAACATGCAGAGAGAGAGAGGGGTCTAGAGGTGGGAACAGGAACGTTCAGAGATAGAGAGGTCTAAGAGTGGGAACAGGAACGTGCAGAGAGAGAGAGATCTAAGGGTGGGAACAGGAACATGCAGAGAGAGAGAGAGGTCTAAGAGTGGGAACAGGAACATGCAGAGAGAGAGAGGTCTAGAGGTGGGAACAGGAACGTTCAGAGAGAGAGAGGGGTCTAGAGGTGGGAACAGGAACGTGCAGAGTGAGAGGGTCTAGAGGTGGGAACAGGAACATGCAGAGAGAGAGAGGGGGTCTAGAGGTGGGAACAGGAACGCTCAGAGAGAGAGAGGTCTAAGAGTGGGAACAGGAACGTGCAGAGAGAGAGATCTAAGGGTGGGAATAGGAACATGCAGAGAGAGAGAGAGAGGTCTAAGGGTGGGAACAGGAACATGCAGAGAGAGAGAGGTCTAAGAGTGGGAACAGGAACATGCAGAGAGAGAGATTGTCATGTATTGTATTGTCATGTCTTGTCCCTGTGCTTTCTCTTCTCTTCGTTTCCCCCTGCTGGTCTTATTAGGTTTCTTTCTCTCTCTCTATTCCTCTCTCTCTCTATCGTTCCGTTCCTGCTCCCAGCTGTTCCTCATTCTCCTAACGACCTCGTTTACTCTTTCACACCTGTCCCCTATTTTGCCCTCTGATTAAGTCTCTATTTCTCTCTCTGTTTCTGCTTCTGTCCTTGTCGGATTCTTGTTTGCTGTTTGCTTTGCTTTTGTTCCGTCCAGTTGTATTCTGCCTCGTCATCAGATACTACGTTCAAGCAGGTGTCTCTATCCTCTACGGCCCGCGCCTACCCGAAGGGACCTGCAGTCTGTTGCCGCTAGCCCTGCAACTCTCCTCAACAACTAGAAGGGGGACTCTCCTGTTAAACTAGAGGATTTGTGTTTTCCTGTTTGGACTTCCCTTTATGATTGAGGATTTATGTTTTCCCTGTTTGGACATTAAAAGACTCTGTTTCCGTTATATCGCTTTTGGGTCCTCACTCACCTGCATAACAGAGAGAGGTCTAAGAGTGGGAACAGGAACGTGCAGAGAGAGAGAGGGGTCTAGAGGTGGGAACAGGAACATGCAGAGAGAGAGAGGGGTCTAGAGGTGGGAACAGGAACGTTCAGAGAGAGAGAGGGGTCTAGAGGTGGGAACAGGAACGTGCAGAGTGAGAGAGGTCTAGAGGTGGGAACAGGAACATGCAGAGAGAGAGAGAGGGGTCTAGAGGTGGGAACGGGAACGTTCAGAGAGAGAGAGGTCTAAGAGTGGGAACAGGAACGTGCAGAGAGAGAGAGGTCTAAGAGTGGGAACAGGAACGTGCAGAGAGAGAGAGATCTAAGGGTGGGAACAGGAACATGCAGAGAGAGAGAGAGAGGTCTAAGGGTGGGAACAGGAACATGCAGAGAGAGAGAGGTCTAAGAGTGGGAACAGGAACATGCAGAGAGAGAGAGGTCTAAGAGTGGGAACAGGAACATGCAGAGAGAGAGAGAGAGGTGTAAGGGTGGGAACAGGAACATGCAGAGAGAGAGAGGTCTAAGAGTGGGAACAGGAACGTGCAGAGTGAGAGAGGTCTAGAGGTGTGAACAGGAACATGCAGAGAGAGAGAGAGGGGTCTAGAGGTGGGAACAGGAACGTTCAGAGAGAGAGAGGGGTCTAGAGGTGGGAACAGGAACGTGCAGAGTGAGAGAGGTCTAGAGGTGGGAACAGGAACATGCAGAGAGAGAGAGGGGGTCTAGAGGTGGGAACAGGAACGTTCAGAGAGAGAGAGGTCTAAGAGTGGGAACAGGAACGTGCAGAGAGAGAGAGGTCTAAGGGTGGGAACAGGAACATGCAGAGAGAGGTCTAAGAGTGGGAACAGGAACATGCAGAGAGAGAGAGTCTAAGGGTGGGAACAGGAACGTGCAGAGAGAGAGAGTCTAAGGGTGGGAACAGGAACATGCAGAGAGAGAGAGTCTAAGGGTGGGAACAGGAACGTGCAGAGAGAGAGAGAGGTCTAAGAGAGGAAACAGGAACATGCAGAGAGAGAGAGGTCTAAGAGTGGGAACAGGAACATGCAGAGAGAGAGAGGTCTAAGAGTGGGAACAGGAACATGCAGAGAGAGAGAGTCTAAGGGTGGGAACAGGAACATGCAGAGAGAGGTCTAAGAGTGGGAACAGGAACATGCAGAGAGAGAGAGGTCTAAGAGTGGGAACAGGAACGTGCAGAGAGAGAGAGAGGTCTAAGAGTGGGAACAGGAACATGCAGAGAGAGAGAGTCTAAGGGTGGGAACAGGAACATGCAGAGAGAGGTCTAAGAGTGGGAACAGGAACGTGCAGAGAGAGAGAGAGGTCTAAGAGTGGGAACAGGAACATGCAGATAGAGAGAGTCTAAGGGTGGGAACAGGAACATGCAGAGAGAGGTCTAAGAGTGGGAACAGGAACATGCAGAGAGAGAGAGTCTAAGGGTGGGAACAGGAACGTGCAGAGAGAGAGAGTCTAAGGGTGGGAACAGGAACATGCAGAGAGAGAGAGGTCTAAGAGTGGGAACAGGAACATGCAGAGAAAGAGAGGTCTAAGGGTGGGAACAGGAACGTGCAGAGAGAGAGAGAGGTCTAAGAGTGGGAACAGGAACATGCAGAGAGAGAGAGGTCTAAGAGTGGGAACAGGAACATGCAGAGAGAGAGAGTCTAAGGGTGGGAACAGGAACATGCAGAGAGAGAGAGGTCTAAGAGTGGGAACAGGAACATGCAGAGAGAGAGAGTCTAAGGGTGGGAACAGGAACATGCAGAGAGAGAGAGGTCTAAGAGTGGGAACAGGAACATGCAGAGAGAGAGAGTCTAAGGGTGGGAACAGGAACGTGCAGAGAGAGAGAGTCTAAGGGTGGGAACAGGAACATGCAGAGAGAGAGAGATCTAAGGGTGGGAACAGGAACATGCAGAGAGAGAGAGAGGTCTAAGGGTGGGAACAGGAACATGCAGAGAGAGAGAGAGGTCTAAGAGTGGGAACAGGAACATGCAGAGAGAGAGAGGTCTAAGAGTGGGAACAGGAACATGCACAGAGAGAGAGAGAGGTCTAAGGGTGGGAACAGGAACATGCAGAGAGAGAGAGGTCTAAGAGTGGGAACAGGAACGTGCAGAGTGAGAGAGGTCTAGAGGTGTGAACAGGAACATGCAGAGAGAGAGAGAGGGGTCTAGAGGTGGGAACAGGAACGTTCAGAGAGAGAGAGGGGTCTAGAGGTGGGAACAGGAACGTGCAGAGTGAGAGAGGTCTAGAGGTGGGAACAGGAACATGCAGAGAGAGAGAGTTCTAAGAGTGGGAACAGGAACGTGCAGAGAGAGAGAGGTCTAAGGGTGGGAACAGGAACGTGCAGAGAGAGAGAGAGGTCTAAGAGTGGGAACAGGAACATGCAGAGAGAGAGAGTCTAAGGGTGGGAACAGGAACATGCAGAGAGAGGTCTAAGAGTGGGAACAGGAACATGCAGAGAGAGAGAGTCTAAGGGTGGGAACAGGAACATGCAGAGAGAGAGAGTCTAAGGGTGGGAACAGGAACATGCAGAGAGAGGTCTAAGAGTGGGAACAGGAACATGCAGAGAGAGAGAGTCTAAGGGTGGGAACAGGAACGTGCAGAGAGAGAGAGTCTAAGGGTGGGAACAGGAACATGCAGAGAGAGAGAGGTCTAAGAGTGGGAACAGGAACATGCAGAGAAAGAGAGGTCTAAGGGTGGGAACAGGAACGTGCAGAGAGAGAGAGAGGTCTAAGAGAGGAAACAGGAACATGCAGAGAGAGAGAGGTCTAAGAGTGGGAACAGGAACATGCAGAGAGAGAGAGTCTAAGGGTGGGAACAGGAACATGCAGAGAGAGGTCTAAGAGTGGGAACAGGAACATGCAGAGAGAGAGAGTCTAAGGGTGGGAACAGGAACATGCAGAGAGAGGTCTAAGAGTGGGAACAGGAACATGCAGAGAGAGAGAGAGTCTAAGGGTGGGAACAGGAACGTGCAGAGAGAGAGAGTCTAAGGGTGGGAACAGGAACGTGCAGAGAGAGAGAGTCTAAGGGTGGGAACAGGAACGTGCAGAGAGAGAGAGTCTAAGGGTGGGAACAGGAACATGCAGAGAGAGGTCTAAGAGTGGGAACAGGAACATGCAGAGAGAGAGAGTCTAAGGGTGGGAACAGGAACGTGCAGAGAGAGAGAGTCTAAGGGTGGGAACAGGAACGTGCAGAGAGAGAGAGTCTAAGGGTGGGAACAGGAACGTGCAGAGAGAGAGAGTCTAAGGGTGGGAACAGGAACGTGCAGAGAGAGAGAGTCTAAGGGTGGGAACAGGAACGTGCAGAGAGAGAGAGTCTAAGGGTGGGAACAGGAACATGCAGAGAGAGGTCTAAGAGTGGGAACAGGAACATGCAGAGAGAGAGAGTCTAAGGGTGGGAACAGGAACGTGCAGAGAGAGAGAGTCTAAGGGTGGGAACAGGAACATGCAGAGAGAGAGAGGTCTAAGAGTGGGAACAGGAACATGCAGAGAAAGAGAGGTCTAAGGGTGGGAACAGGAACGTGCAGAGAGAGAGAGAGGTCTAAGAGAGGAAACAGGAACATGCAGAGAGAGAGAGGTCTAAGAGTGGGAACAGGAACATGCAGAGAGAGAGAGTCTAAGGGTGGGAACAGGAACATGCAGAGAGAGAGAGGTCTAAGAGTGGGAACAGGAACATGCAGAGAGAGAGAGTCTAAGGGTGGGAACAGGAACATGCAGAGAGAGAGAGGTCTAAGAGTGGGAACAGGAACATGCAGAGAGAGAGAGTCTAAGGGTGGGAACAGGAACGTGCAGAGAGAGAGAGTCTAAGGGTGGGAACAGGAACGTGCAGAGTGAGAGAGGTCTAGAGGTGTGAACAGGAACATGCAGAGAGAGAGAGAGGGGTCTAGAGGTGGGAACAGGAACGTTCAGAGAGAGAGAGGGGTCTAGAGGTGGGAACAGGAACGTGCAGAGTGAGAGAGGTCTAGAGGTGGGAACAGGAACATGCAGAGAGAGAGAGGTCTAAGAGTGGGAACAGGAACGTGCAGAGAGAGAGAGGTCTAAGGGTGGGAACAGGAACGTGCAGAGAGAGAGAGAGGTCTAAGAGTGGGAACAGGAACATGCAGAGAGAGAGAGTCTAAGGGTGGGAACAGGAACATGCAGAGAGAGGTCTAAGAGTGGGAACAGGAACATGCAGAGAGAGAGAGTCTAAGGGTGGGAACAGGAACGTGCAGAGAGAGAGAGTCTAAGGGTGGGAACAGGAACATGCAGAGAGAGAGAGATCTAAGGGTGGGAACAGGAACATGCAGAGAGAGAGAGAGAGGTCTAAGGGTGGGAACAGGAACATGCAGAGAGAGAGAGAGGTCTAAGAGTGGGAACAGGAACATGCAGAGAGAGAGAGGTCTAAGAGTGGGAACAGGAACATGCACAGAGAGAGAGGTCTAAGGGTGGGAACAGGAACATGCAGAGAGAGAGAGGTCTAAGAGTGGGAACAGGAACGTGCAGAGTGAGAGAGGTCTAGAGGTGTGAACAGGAACATGCAGAGAGAGAGAGAGGGGTCTAGAGGTGGGAACAGGAACATGCAGAGAGAGAGAGTCTAAGGGTGGGAACAGGAACATGCAGAGAGAGAGAGGTCTAAGAGTGGGAACAGGAACATGCAGAGAGAGAGAGTCTAAGGGTGGGAACAGGAACATGCAGAGAGAGAGAGGTCTAAGAGTGGGAACAGGAACATGCAGAGAGAGAGAGTCTAAGGGTGGGAACAGGAACGTGCAGAGAGAGAGAGTCTAAGGGTGGGAACAGGAACATGCAGAGAGAGAGAGATCTAAGGGTGGGAACAGGAACATGCAGAGAGAGAGAGAGAGGTCTAAGGGTGGGAACAGGAACATGCAGAGAGAGAGAGAGGTCTAAGAGTGGGAATAGGAACATGCAGAGAGAGAGAGGTCTAAGAGTGGGAACAGGAACATGCACAGAGAGAGAGAGAGGTCTAAGGGTGGGAACAGGAACATGCAGAGAGAGAGAGGTCTAAGAGTGGGAACAGGAACGTGCAGAGTGAGAGAGGTCTAGAGGTGTGAACAGGAACATGCAGAGAGAGAGAGAGGGGTCTAGAGGTGGGAACAGGAACATGCAGAGAGAGAGAGGGGTCTAGAGGTGGGAACAGGAACGTTCAGAGATAGAGAGGTCTAAGAGTGGGAACAGGAACGTGCAGAGAGAGAGAGATCTAAGGGTGGGAACAGGAACATGCAGAGAGAGAGAGAGGTCTAAGAGTGGGAACAGGAACATGCAGAGAGAGAGAGGTCTAAGAGTGGGAACAGGAACATGCAGAGAGAGAGAGGTCTAAGAGTGGGAACAGGAACATGCAGAGAGAGAGAGGTCTAAGAGTGGGAACAGGAACATGCAGAGAGAGAGAGGTCTAGAGTTGGGAACAGGAACGTGCAGAGAGAGAGAGGTCTAGAGGTGGGAACAGGAACATGCAGAGAGAGAGGGGGGTCTAGAGGTGGGAACAGGAACATGCAGAGAGAGAGAGGGGTCTAGAGGTGGGAACAGGAACGTTCAGAGATAGAGAGGTCTAAGAGTGGGAACAGGAACGTGCAGAGAGAGAGAGATCTAAGGGTGGGAACAGGAACATGCAGAGAGAGAGAGGTCTAAGAGTGGGAACAGGAACATGCAGAGAGAGAGGTCTAAGAGTGGGAACATGAACATGCAGAGAGAGAGAGAGGTCTAAGAGTGGGAACAGGAACATGCAGAGAGAGAGAGGTCTAAGAGTGGGAACAGGAACATGCAGAGAGAGAGAGGTCTAAGGGTGGGAACAGGAACGTTCAGAGAGAGAGAGGGGTCTAGAGGTGGGAACAGGAACGTGCAGAGTGAGAGAGGTCTAGAGGTGGGAACAGGAACATGCAGAGAGAGAGAGAGGGGTCTAGAGGTGGGAACAGGAACGTTCAGAGAGAGAGAGGTCTAAGAGTGGGAACAGGAACATGCAGAGAGAGAGAGGTCTAAGAGTGGGAACAGGAACATGCAGAGAGAGAGAGAGGGGTCTAGAGGTGGGAACAGGAACGTTCAGAGAGAGAGAGGTCTAAGAGTGGGAACAGGAACATGCAGAGAGAGAGAGGTCTAAGAGTGGGAACAGGAACATGCAGAGAGAGAGAGGTCTAGAGTTGGGAACAGAAACGTGCAGAGAGAGAGAGGTCTAAGAGTGGGAACAGGAACATGCAGAGAGAGAGAGGTCTAAGAGTGGGAACAGGAACATGCAGAGAGAGAGAGGTCTAAGAGTGGGAACAGGAACATGCAGAGAGAGAGAGGTCTAGAGTTGGGAACAGAAACGTGCAGAGAGAGAGAGGTCTAAGAGTGGGAACAGGAACATGCAGAGAGAGAGAGGTCTAAGAGTGGGAACAGGAACATGCAGAGAGAGAGAGGTCTAAGGGTGGGAACAGGAACATGCATAGAGAGAGAGGTCTAAGAGTGGGAACAAGAATGTGCAGAGAGAGAGAGGTCTAAGAGTGGGAACAAGAATGTGCAGAGAGAGAGAGGTCTAAGGGTGGGAACAGGAACATGCAGAGAGAGAGATGTCTAAGGGTGGGAACAGGAACATGCAGAGAGAGAGAGGTCTAAGGGTGGGAACAGGAACGTTCAGAGAGAGAGAGGGGTCTAGAGGTGGGAACAGGAACGTGCAGAGTGAGAGAGGTCTAGAGGTGGGAACAGGAACATGCAGAGAGAGAGAGAGGGGTCTAGAGGTGGGAACAGGAACGTTCAGAGAGAGAGAGGTCTAAGAGTGGGAACAGGAACATGCAGAGAGAGAGAGGTCTAAGAGTGGGAACAGGAACATGCAGAGAGAGAGAGAGGGGTCTAGAGGTGGGAACAGGAACGTTCAGAGAGAGAGGTCTAAGAGTGGGAACAGGAACATGCAGAGAGAGAGAGGTCTAAGAGTGGGAACAGGAACATGCAGAGAGAGAGAGGTCTAGAGTTGGGAACAGAAACGTGCAGAGAGAGAGAGGTCTAAGAGTGGGAACAGGAACATGCAGAGAGAGAGAGGTCTAAGAGTGGGAACAGGAACATGCAGAGAGAGAGAGGTCTAAGAGTGGGAACAGGAACATGCAGAGAGAGAGAGTCTAGAGTTGGGAACAGAAACGTGCAGAGAGAGAGGTCTAAGAGTGGGAACAGGAACATGCAGAGAGAGAGAGGTCTAAGAGTGGGAACAGGAACATGCAGAGAGAGAGAGGTCTAAGGGTGGGAACAGGAACATGCATAGAGAGAGAGAGGTCTAAGAGTGGGAACAAGAATGTGCAGAGAGAGAGAGGTCTAAGAGTGGGAACAAGAATGTGCAGAGAGAGAGAGGTCTAAGGGTGGGAACAGGAACATGCAGAGAGAGAGATGTCTAAGGGTGGGAACAGGAACATGCAGAGAGAGAGAGGTCTAAGAGTGGGAACAGGAACATGCATAGAGAGAGAGAGTCTAAGAGTGGGAACAAGAATGTGCAGAGAGAGAGAGGTCTAAGAGTGGGAACAAGAATGTGCAGAAAGAGAGAGGTCTAAGGGTGGGAACAGGAACGTGCAGAGAGTGAGAGGGGTCTAGAGGTGGGAACAGGAACATGCAGAGAGAGAGAGGGGTCTAGAGGTGGGAACAGGAACGTTCAGAGATAGAGAGGTCTAAGAGTGGGAACAGGAACGTGCAGAGAGAGAGAGAGATCTAAGGGTGGGAACAGGAACATGCAGAGAGAGAGAGAGGTCTAAGAGTGGGAACAGGAACATGCAGAGAGAGAGAGGTCTAGAGGTGGGAACAGGAACGTTCAGAGAGAGAGAGGGGTCTAGAGGTGGGAACAGGAACGTGCAGAGTGAGAGAGGTCTAGAGGTGGGAACAGGAACATGCAGAGAGAGAGAGGGGTCTAGAGGTGGGAACAGGAACGCTCAGAGAGAGAGAGGTCTAAGAGTGGGAACAGGAACGTGCAGAGAGAGAGAGATCTAAGGGTGGGAATAGGAACATGCAGAGAGAGAGAGAGAGGTCTAAGGGTGGGAACAGGAACATGCAGAGAGAGAGAGGTCTAAGAGTGGGAACAGGAACATGCAGAGAGAGAGATTGTCATGTATTGTATTGTCATGTCTTGTCCCTGTGCTTTCTCTTCTCTTCGTTTCCCCCTGCTGGTCTTATTAGGTTTCTTTCTCTCTCTCTATTCCTCTCTCTCTCTATCGTTCCGTTCCTGCTCCCAGCTGTTCCTCATTCTCCTAACGACCTCGTTTACTCTTTCACACCTGTCCCCTATTTTGCCCTCTGATTAAGTCTCTATTTCTCTCTCTGTTTCTGCTTCTGTCCTTGTCGGATTCTTGTTTGCTGTTTGCTTTGCTTTTGTTCCGTCCAGTTGTATTCTGCCTCGTCATCAGATACTACGTTCAAGCAGGTGTCTCTATCCTCTACGGCCCGCGCCTACCCGAAGGGACCTGCAGTCTGTTGCCGCTAGCCCTGCAACTCTCCTCAACAACTAGAAGGGGGACTCTCCTGTTAAACTAGAGGATTTGTGTTTTCCCTGTTTGGACTTCCCCTTTATGATTGAGGATTTATGTTTTCCCTGTTTGGACATTAAAAGACTCTGTTTCCGTTATATCGCTTTTGGGTCCTCACTCACCTGCATAACAGAGAGAGGTCTAAGAGTGGGAACAGGAACGTGCAGAGAGAGAGAGGGGTCTAGAGGTGGGAACAGGAACATGCAGAGAGAGAGAGGGGTCTAGAGGTGGGAACAGGAACGTTCAGAGAGAGAGAGGGGTCTAGAGGTGGGAACAGGAACGTGCAGAGTGAGAGAGGTCTAGAGGTGGGAACAGGAACATGCAGAGAGAGAGAGAGGGGTCTAGAGGTGGGAATGGGAACGTTCAGAGAGAGAGAGGTCTAAGAGTGGGAACAGGAACGTGCAGAGAGAGAGAGGTCTAAGAGTGGGAACAGGAACGTGCAGAGAGAGAGAGATCTAAGGGTGGGAACAGGAACATGCAGAGAGAGAGAGAGAGGTCTAAGGGTGGGAACAGGAACATGCAGAGAGAGAGAGAGGTCTAAGAGTGGGAACAGGAACATGCAGAGAGAGAGAGGTCTAAGAGTGGGAACAGGAACATGCAGAGAGAGAGAGAGAGGTGTAAGGGTGGGAACAGGAACGTGCAGAGAGAGAGAGATCTAAGGGTGGGAACAGGAACATGCAGAGAGAGAGAGAGAGGTCTAAGGGTGGGAACAGGAACATGCAGAGAGAGAGAGAGGTCTAAGAGTGGGAACAGGAACATGCAGAGAGAGAGAGAGGTCTAAGAGTGGGAACAGGAACATGCAGAGAGAGAGAGAGAGGTGTAAGGGTGGGAACAGGAACATGCAGAGAGAGAGAGGTCTAAGAGTGGGAACAGGAACGTGCAGAGTGAGAGAGGTCTAGAGGTGTGAACAGGAACATGCAGAGAGAGAGAGAGGGGTCTAGAGGTGGGAACAGGAACGTTCAGAGAGAGAGAGGGGTCTAGAGGTGGGAACAGGAACGTGCAGAGTGAGAGAGGTCTAGAGGTGGGAACAGGAACATGCAGAGAGAGAGAGAGGGGTCTAGAGGTGGGAACAGGAACGTTCAGAGAGAGAGAGGTCTAAGAGTGGGAACAGGAACGTGCAGAGAGAGAGAGGTCTAAGGGTGGGAACAGGAACATGCAGAGAGAGGTCTAAGAGTGGGAACAGGAACATGCAGAGAGAGAGAGTCTAAGGGTGGGAACAGGAACGTGCAGAGAGAGAGAGTCTAAGGGTGGGAACAGGAACATGCAGAGAGAGAGAGAGGTCTAAGAGTGGGAACAGGAACATGCAGAGAAAGAGAGGTCTAAGGGTGGGAACAGGAACGTGCAGAGAGAGAGAGAGGTCTAAGAGAGGAAACAGGAACATGCAGAGAGAGAGAGGTCTAAGAGAGGAAACAGGAACATGCAGAGAGAGGTCTAAGGGTGGGAACAGGAACATGCAGAGAAAGAGAGGTCTAAGGGTGGGAACAGGAACATGCAGAGAGAGAGAGGTCTAAGAGAGGAAACAGGAACATGCAGAGAGAGAGAGGTCTAAGGGTGGGAACAGGAACATGCAGAGAGAGGTCTAAGAGTGGGAACAGGAACATGCAGAGAGAGGTCTAAGAGTGGGAACAGGAACATGCAGAGAGAGAGAGGTCTAAGAGAGGAAACAGGAACATGCAGAGAGAGAGAGGTCTAAGAGTGGGAACAGGAACGTGCAGAGAGAGAGAGAGGTCTAAGAGTGGGAACAGGAACGTGCAGAGAGAGAGAGAGGTCTAAGAGAGGAAACAGGAACATGCAGAGAGAGAGAGGTCTAAGAGTGGGAACAGGAACGTGCAGAGAGAGAGAGAGGTCTAAGAGTGGGAACAGGAACATGCAGAGAGAGAGAGTCTAAGGGTGGGAACAGGAACATGCAGAGAGAGGTCTAAGAGTGGGAACAGGAACATGCAGAGAGAGAGAGGTCTAAGAGTGGGAACAGGAACGTGCAGAGAGAGAGAGGTCTAAGAGTGGGAACAGGAACATGCAGAGAGAGAGAGTCTAAGGGTGGGAACAGGAACATGCAGAGAGAGGTCTAAGAGTGGGAACAGGAACGTGCAGAGAGAGAGAGAGGTCTAAGAGTGGGAACAGGAACATGCAGAGA
This sequence comes from Oncorhynchus gorbuscha, assembly GCF_021184085.1. Classification (NCBI taxonomy): domain Eukaryota; kingdom Metazoa; phylum Chordata; class Actinopteri; order Salmoniformes; family Salmonidae; genus Oncorhynchus; species Oncorhynchus gorbuscha. The sequence goes on along the minus strand of NC_060194.1, from coordinate 36,128,579 downwards.
GAGAGAGTCTAAGGGTGGGAACAGGAACATGCAGAGAGAGGTCTAAGAGTGGGAACAGGAACATGCAGAGAGAGAGAGTCTAAGGGTGGGAACAGGAACGTGCAGAGAGAGAGAGTCTAAGGGTGGGAACAGGAACGTGCAGAGAGAGAGAGAGGTCTAAGAGTGGGAACAGGAACATGCAGAGAGAGAGAGGTCTAAGAGTGGGAACAGGAACATGCAGAGAGAGAGAGTCTAAGGGTGGGAACAGGAACATGCAGAGAGAGAGAGGTCTAAGAGTGGGAACAGGAACATGCAGAGAGAGAGAGTCTAAGGGTGGGAACAGGAACATGCAGAGAGAGAGAGGTCTAAGAGTGGGAACAGGAACATGCAGAGAGAGAGAGTCTAAGGGTGGGAACAGGAACGTGCAGAGAGAGAGAGTCTAAGGGTGGGAACAGGAACATGCAGAGAGAGAGAGATCTAAGGGTGGGAACAGGAACATGCAGAGAGAGAGAGAGAGGTCTAAGGGTGGGAACAGGAACATGCAGAGAGAGAGAGAGGTCTAAGAGTGGGAACAGGAACATGCAGAGAGAGAGAGGTCTAAGAGTGGGAACAGGAACATGCACAGAGAGAGAGAGAGGTCTAAGGGTGGGAACAGGAACATGCAGAGAGAGAGAGGTCTAAGAGTGGGAACAGGAACGTGCAGAGTGAGAGAGGTCTAGAGGTGTGAACAGGAACATGCAGAGAGAGAGAGAGGGGTCTAGAGGTGGGAACAGGAACGTTCAGAGAGAGAGAGGGGTCTAGAGGTGGGAACAGGAACGTGCAGAGTGAGAGAGGTCTAGAGGTGGGAACAGGAACATGCAGAGAGAGAGAGTTCTAAGAGTGGGAACAGGAACGTGCAGAGAGAGAGAGGTCTAAGGGTGGGAACAGGAACGTGCAGAGAGAGAGAGAGGTCTAAGAGTGGGAACAGGAACATGCAGAGAGAGAGAGTCTAAGGGTGGGAACAGGAACATGCAGAGAGAGGTCTAAGAGTGGGAACAGGAACATGCAGAGAGAGAGAGTCTAAGGGTGGGAACAGGAACGTGCAGAGAGAGAGAGGTCTAAGAGTGGGAACAGGAACATGCAGAGAGAGAGAGTCTAAGGGTGGGAACAGGAACATGCAGAGAGAGAGAGGTCTAAGAGTGGGAACAGGAACATGCAGAGAGAGAGTCTAAGGGTGGGAACAGGAACGTGCAGAGAGAGAGAGTCTAAGGGTGGGAACAGGAACGTGCAGAGTGAGAGAGGTCTAGAGGTGTGAACAGGAACATGCAGAGAGAGAGAGAGGGGTCTAGAGGTGGGAACAGGAACGTTCAGAGAGAGAGAGGGGTCTAGAGGTGGGAACAGGAACGTGCAGAGTGAGAGAGGTCTAGAGGTGGGAACAGGAACATGCAGAGAGAGAGAGGTCTAAGAGTGGGAACAGGAACGTGCAGAGAGAGAGAGGTCTAAGGGTGGGAACAGGAACGTGCAGAGAGAGAGAGAGTCTAAGAGTGGGAACAGGAACATGCAGAGAGAGAGAGTCTAAGGGTGGGAACAGGAACATGCAGAGAGAGGTCTAAGAGTGGGAACAGGAACATGCAGAGAGAGAGAGTCTAAGGGTGGGAACAGGAACGTGCAGAGAGAGAGAGTCTAAGGGTGGGAACAGGAACATGCAGAGAGAGAGAGATCTAAGGGTGGGAACAGGAACATGCAGAGAGAGAGAGAGGTCTAAGGGTGGGAACAGGAACATGCAGAGAGAGAGAGAGGTCTAAGAGTGGGAACAGGAACATGCAGAGAGAGAGAGGTCTAAGAGTGGGAACAGGAACATGCACAGAGAGAGAGGTCTAAGGGTGGGAACAGGAACATGCAGAGAGAGAGAGGTCTAAGGGTGGGAACAGGAACATGCAGAGAGAGAGATGTCTAAGGGTGGGAACAGGAACATGCAGAGAGAGAGAGGTCTAAGAGTGGGAACAGGAACATGCATAGAGAGAGAGATCTAAGAGTGGGAACAAGAATGTGCAGAGAGAGAGAGGTCTAAGAGTGGGAACAAGAATGTGCAGAAAGAGAGAGGTCTAAGGGTGGGAACAGGAACGTGCAGAGAGTGAGAGGGGTCTAGAGGTGGGAACAGGAACATGCAGAGAGAGAGAGGGGTCTAGAGGTGGGAACAGGAACGTTCAGAGATAGAGAGGTCTAAGAGTGGGAACAGGAACGTGCAGAGAGAGAGAGAGATCTAAGGGTGGGAACAGGAACATGCAGAGAGAGAGAGAGGTCTAAGAGTGGGAACAGGAACATGCAGAGAGAGAGAGGTCTAGAGGTGGGAACAGGAACGTTCAGAGAGAGAGAGGGGTCTAGAGGTGGGAACAGGAACGTGCAGAGTGAGAGAGGTCTAGAGGTGGGAACAGGAACATGCAGAGAGAGAGAGGGGTCTAGAGGTGGGAACAGGAACGCTCAGAGAGAGAGAGGTCTAAGAGTGGGAACAGGAACGTGCAGAGAGAGAGAGATCTAAGGGTGGGAATAGGAACATGCAGAGAGAGAGAGAGAGGTCTAAGGGTGGGAACAGGAACATGCAGAGAGAGAGAGGTCTAAGAGTGGGAACAGGAACATGCAGAGAGAGAGAGGTCTAGAGGTGGGAACAGGAACGTTCAGAGAGAGAGAGGGGTCTAGAGGTGGGAACAGGAACGTGCAGAGTGAGAGAGGTCTAGAGGTGGGAACAGGAACATGCAGAGAGAGAGAGGGGTCTAGAGGTGGGAACAGGAACGCTCAGAGAGAGAGAGGTCTAAGAGTGGGAACAGGAACGTGCAGAGAGAGAGAGATCTAAGGGTGGGAATAGGAACATGCAGAGAGAGAGAGAGAGGTCTAAGGGTGGGAACAGGAACATGCAGAGAGAGAGAGGTCTAAGAGTGGGAACAGGAACATGCAGAGAGAGAGATTGTCATGTATTGTATTGTCATGTCTTGTCCCTGTGCTTTCTCTTCTCTTCGTTTCCCCCTGCTGGTCTTATTAGGTTTCTTTCTCTCTCTCTATTCCTCTCTCTCTCTATCGTTCCGTTCCTGCTCCCAGCTGTTCCTCATTCTCCTAACGACCTCGTTTACTCTTTCACACCTGTCCCCTATTTTGCCCTCTGATTAAGTCTCTATTTCTCTCTCTGTTTCTGCTTCTGTCCTTGTCGGATTCTTGTTTGCTGTTTGCTTTGCTTTTGTTCCGTCCAGTTGTATTCTGCCTCGTCATCAGATACTACGTTCAAGCAGGTGTCTCTATCCTCTACGGCCCGCGCCTACCCGAAGGGACCTGCAGTCTGTTGCCGCTAGCCCTGCAACTCTCCTCAACAACTAGAAGGGGGACTCTCCTGTTAAACTAGAGGATTTGTGTTTTCCCTGTTTGGACTTCCCCTTTATGATTGAGGATTTATGTTTTCCCTGTTTGGACATTAAAAGACTCTGTTTCCGTTATATCGCTTTTGGGTCCTCACTCACCTGCATAACAGAGAGAGGTCTAAGAGTGGGAACAGGAACGTGCAGAGAGAGAGAGGGGTCTAGAGGTGGGAACAGGAACATGCAGAGAGAGAGAGGGGTCTAGAGGTGGGAACAGGAACGTTCACAGAGAGAGAGGGGTCTAGAGGTGGGAACAGGAACGTGCAGAGTGAGAGAGGTCTAGAGGTGGGAACAGGAACATGCAGAGAGAGAGAGAGGGGTCTAGAGGTGGGAACGGGAACGTTCAGAGAGAGAGAGGTCTAAGAGTGGGAACAGGAACGTGCAGAGAGAGAGAGGTCTAAGAGTGGGAACAGGAACGTGCAGAGAGAGAGATCTAAGGGTGGGAACAGGAACATGCAGAGAGAGAGAGAGAGGTCTAAGGGTGGGAACAGGAACATGCAGAGAGAGAGAGAGTCTAAGAGTGGGAACAGGAACATGCAGAGAGAGAGAGGTCTAAGAGTGGGAACAGGAACATGCAGAGAGAGAGAGAGAGGTGTAAGGGTGGGAACAGGAACATGCAGAGAGAGAGAGTCTAAGAGTGGGAACAGGAACGTGCAGAGTGAGAGAGGTCTAGAGGTGTGAACAGGAACATGCAGAGAGAGAGAGAGGGGTCTAGAGGTGGGAACAGGAACGTTCAGAGAGAGAGAGGGGTCTAGAGGTGGGAACAGGAACGTGCAGAGTGAGAGAGGTCTAGAGGTGGGAACAGGAACATGCAGAGAGAGAGAGAGGGGTCTAGAGGTGGGAACAGGAACGTTCAGAGAGAGAGAGGTCTAAGAGTGGGAACAGGAACGTGCAGAGAGAGAGAGGTCTAAGGGTGGGAACAGGAACATGCAGAGAGAGGTCTAAGAGTGGGAACAGGAACATGCAGAGAGAGAGAGTCTAAGGGTGGGAACAGGAACGTGCAGAGAGAGAGAGTCTAAGGGTGGGAACAGGAACATGCAGAGAGAGAGAGGTCTAAGAGTGGGAACAGGAACATGCAGAGAAAGAGAGGTCTAAGGGTGGGAACAGGAACGTGCAGAGAGAGAGAGGTCTAAGAGTGGGAACAGGAACATGCAGAGAAAGAGAGGTCTAAGGGTGGGAACAGGAACGTGCAGAGAGAGAGAGAGGTCTAAGAGAGGAAACAGGAACATGCAGAGAGAGAGAGGTCTAAGAGTGGGAACAGGAACATGCAGAGAGAGAGAGGTCTAAGAGTGGGAACAGGAACATGCAGAGAGAGAGAGTCTAAGGGTGGGAACAGGAACATGCAGAGAGAGGTCTAAGAGTGGGAACAGGAACATGCAGAGAGAGAGAGGTCTAAGAGTGGGAACAGGAACGTGCAGAGAGAGAGAGAGGTCTAAGAGTGGGAACAGGAACATGCAGAGAGAGAGAGTCTAAGGGTGGGAACAGGAACATGCAGAGAGAGGTCTAAGAGTGGGAACAGGAACGTGCAGAGAGAGAGAGTCTAAGGGTGGGAACAGGAACATGCAGAGAGAGGTCTAAGAGTGGGAACAGGAACATGCAGAGAGAGAGAGTCTAAGGGTGGGAACAGGAACGTGCAGAGAGAGAGAGTCTAAGGGTGGGAACAGGAACATGCAGAGAGAGGTCTAAGAGTGGGAACAGGAACATGCAGAGAGAGAGAGTCTAAGGGTGGGAACAGGAACGTGCAGAGAGAGAGAGTCTAAGGGTGGGAACAGGAACATGCAGAGAGAGAGAGGTCTAAGAGTGGGAACAGGAACATGCAGAGAAAGAGAGGTCTAAGGGTGGGAACAGGAACGTGCAGAGAGAGAGAGAGGTCTAAGAGTGGGAACAGGAACATGCAGAGAGAGAGAGGTCTAAGAGTGGGAACAGGAACATGCAGAGAGAGAGAGTCTAAGGGTGGGAACAGGAACATGCAGAGAGAGAGAGGTCTAAGAGTGGGAACAGGAACATGCAGAGAGAGAGAGTCTAAGGGTGGGAACAGGAACATGCAGAGAGAGAGAGGTCTAAGAGTGGGAACAGGAACATGCAGAGAGAGAGAGTCTAAGGGTGGGAACAGGAACGTGCAGAGAGAGAGAGTCTAAGGGTGGGAACAGGAACATGCAGAGAGAGATAGATCTAAGGGTGGGAACAGGAACATGCAGAGAGAGAGAGAGAGGTCTAAGGGTGGGAACAGGAACATGCAGAGAGAGAGAGAGGTCTAAGAGTGGGAACAGGAACATGCAGAGAGAGAGAGGTCTAAGAGTGGGAACAGGAACATGCACACAGAGAGAGAGAGGTCTAAGGGTGGGAACAGGAACATGCATAGAGAGAGAGAGGTCTAAGAGTGGGAACAAGAATGTGCAGAGAGAGAGAGGTCTAAGAGTGGGAACAAGAATGTGCAGAGAGAGAGAGGTCTAAGGGTGGGAACAGGAACATGCAGAGAGAGAGATGTCTAAGAGTGGGAACAGGAACATGCAGAGAGAGAGTCTAAGGGTGGGAACAGGAACGTGCAGAGAGAGAGAGTCTAAGGGTGGGAACAGGAACGTGCAGAGTGAGAGAGGTCTAGAGGTGTGAACAGGAACATGCAGAGAGAGAGAGAGGGGTCTAGAGGTGGGAACAGGAACGTTCAGAGAGAGAGAGGGGTCTAGAGGTGGGAACAGGAACGTGCAGAGTGAGAGAGGTCTAGAGGTGGGAACAGGAACATGCAGAGAGAGAGAGGTCTAAGAGTGGGAACAGGAACGTGCAGAGAGAGAGAGGTCTAAGGGTGGGAACAGGAACGTGCAGAGAGAGAGAGAGGTCTAAGAGTGGGAACAGGAACATGCAGAGAGAGAGAGTCTAAGGGTGGGAACAGGAACATGCAGAGAGAGGTCTAAGAGTGGGAACAGGAACATGCAGAGAGAGAGAGTCTAAGGGTGGGAACAGGAACGTGCAGAGAGAGAGAGTCTAAGGGTGGGAACAGGAACATGCAGAGAGAGAGAGATCTAAGGGTGGGAACAGGAACATGCAGAGAGAGAGAGAGGTCTAAGGGTGGGAACAGGAACATGCAGAGAGAGAGAGAGGTCTAAGAGTGGGAACAGGAACATGCAGAGAGAGAGAGGTCTAAGAGTGGGAACAGGAACATGCACAGAGAGAGAGGTCTAAGGGTGGGAACAGGAACATGCAGAGAGAGAGAGGTCTAAGGGTGGGAACAGGAACATGCAGAGAGAGAGATGTCTAAGGGTGGGAACAGGAACATGCAGAGAGAGAGAGGTCTAAGAGTGGGAACAGGAACATGCATAGAGAGAGAGAGGTCTAAGAGTGGGAACAAGAATGTGCAGAGAGAGAGAGGTCTAAGAGTGGGAACAAGAATGTGCAGAAAGAGAGAGGTCTAAGGGTGGGAACAGGAACGTGCAGAGAGTGAGAGGGGTCTAGAGGTGGGAACAGGAACATGCAGAGAGAGAGAGGGGTCTAGAGGTGGGAACAGGAACGTTCAGAGATAGAGAGGTCTAAGAGTGGGAACAGGAACGTGCAGAGAGAGAGAGAGATCTAAGGGTGGGAACAGGAACATGCAGAGAGAGAGAGAGGTCTAAGAGTGGGAACAGGAACATGCAGAGAGAGAGAGGTCTAGAGGTGGGAACAGGAACGTTCAGAGAGAGAGAGGGGTCTAGAGGTGGGAACAGGAACGTGCAGAGTGAGAGAGGTCTAGAGGTGGGAACAGGAACATGCAGAGAGAGAGAGGGGTCTAGAGGTGGGAACAGGAACGCTCAGAGAGAGAGAGGTCTAAGAGTGGGAACAGGAACGTGCAGAGAGAGAGAGATCTAAGGGTGGGAATAGGAACATGCAGAGAGAGAGAGAGAGGTCTAAGGGTGGGAACAGGAACATGCAGAGAGAGAGAGGTCTAAGAGTGGGAACAGGAACATGCAGAGAGAGAGAGGTCTAGAGGTGGGAACAGGAACGTTCAGAGAGATAGAGGGGTCTAGAGGTGGGAACAGGAACGTGCAGAGTGAGAGAGGTCTAGAGGTGGGAACAGGAACATGCAGAGAGAGAGAGGGGTCTAGAGGTGGGAACAGGAACGCTCAGAGAGAGAGAGGTCTAAGAGTGGGAACAGGAACGTGCAGAGAGAGAGAGATCTAAGGGTGGGAATAGGAACATGCAGAGAGAGAGAGAGAGGTCTAAGGGTGGGAACAGGAACATGCAGAGAGAGAGAGGTCTAAGAGTGGGAACAGGAACATGCAGAGAGAGAGATTGTCATGTATTGTATTGTCATGTCTTGTCCCTGTGCTTTCTCTTCTCTTCGTTTCCCCTGCTGGTCTTATTAGGTTTCTTTCTCTCTCTCTATTCCTCTCTCTCTATCGTTCCGTTCCTGCTCCCAGCTGTTCCTCATTCTCCTAACGACCTCGTTTACTCTTTCACACCTGTCCCCTATTTTGCCCTCTGATTAAGTCTCTATTTCTCTCTCTGTTTCTGCTTCTGTCCTTGTCGGATTCTTGTTTGCTGTTTGCTTTGCTTTTGTTCCGTCCAGTTGTATTCTGCCTCGTCATCAGATACTACGTTCAAGCAGGTGTCTCTATCCTCTACGGCCCGCGCCTACCCGAAGGGACCTGCAGTCTGTTGCCGCTAGCCCTGCAACTCTCCTCAACAACTAGAAGGGGGACTCTCCTGTTAAACTAGAGGATTTGTGTTTTCCCTGTTTGGACTTCCCCTTTATGATTGAGGATTTATGTTTTCCCTGTTTGGACATTAAAAGACTCTGTTTCCGTTATATCGCTTTTGGGTCCTCACTCACCTGCATAACAGAGAGAGGTCTAAGAGTGGGAACAGGAACGTGCAGAGAGAGAGAGGGGTCTAGAGGTGGGAACAGGAACATGCAGAGAGAGAGAGGGGTCTAGAGGTGGGAACAGGAACGTTCACAGAGAGAGAGGGGTCTAGAGGTGGGAACAGGAACGTGCAGAGTGAGAGAGAGTCTAGAGGTGGGAACAGGAACATGCAGAGAGAGAGAGAGGGGTCTAGAGGTGGGAACGGGAACGTTCAGAGAGAGAGAGGTCTAAGAGTGGGAACAGGAACGTGCAGAGAGAGAGAGGTCTAAGAGTGGGAACAGGAACGTGCAGAGAGAGAGAGATCTAAGGGTGGGAACAGGAACATGCAGAGAGAGAGAGAGAGGTCTAAGGGTGGGAACAGGAACATGCAGAGAGAGAGAGAGGTCTAAGAGTGGGAACAGGAACATGCAGAGAGAGAGAGGTCTAAGAGTGGGAACAGGAACATGCAGAGAGAGAGAGAGAGGTGTAAGGGTGGGAACAGGAACATGCAGAGAGAGAGAGGTCTAAGAGTGGGAACAGGAACGTGCAGAGTGAGAGAGGTCTAGAGGTGTGAACAGGAACATGCAGAGAGAGAGAGAGGGGTCTAGAGGTGGGAACAGGAACGTTCAGAGAGAGAGAGGGGTCTAGAGGTGGGAACAGGAACGTGCAGAGTGAGAGAGGTCTAGAGGTGGGAACAGGAACATGCAGAGAGAGAGAGAGGGGTCTAGAGGTGGGAACAGGAACGTTCAGAGAGAGAGAGGTCTAAGAGTGGGAACAGGAACGTGCAGAGAGAGAGAGGTCTAAGGGTGGGAACAGGAACATGCAGAGAGAGGTCTAAGAGTGGGAACAGGAACATGCAGAGAGAGAGAGTCTAAGGGTGGGAACAGGAACGTGCAGAGAGAGAGAGTCTAAGGGTGGGAACAGGAACATGCAGAGAGAGAGAGGTCTAAGAGTGGGAACAGGAACATGCAGAGAGAGAGAGGTCTAAGGGTGGGAACAGGAACGTGCAGAGAGAGAGAGGTCTAAGAGTGGGAACAGGAACATGCAGAGAAAGAGAGGTCTAAGGGTGGGAACAGGAACGTGCAGAGAGAGAGAGAGGTCTAAGAGAGGAAACAGGAACATGCAGAGAGAGAGAGGTCTAAGAGTGGGAACAGGAACGTGCAGAGAGAGAGAGAGGTCTAAGAGTGGGAACAGGAACATGCAGAGAGAGAGAGTCTAAGGGTGGGAACAGGAACATGCAGAGAGAGGTCTAAGAGTGGGAACAGGAACATGCAGAGAGAGAGAGGTCTAAGAGTGGGAACAGGAACGTGCAGAGAGAGAGAGAGGTCTAAGAGTGGGAACAGGAACATGCAGAGAGAGAGAGTCTAAGGGTGGGAACAGGAACATGCAGAGAGAGGTCTAAGAGTGGGAACAGGAACGTGCAGAGAGAGAGAGTCTAAGGGTGGGAACAGGAACATGCAGAGAGAGGTCTAAGAGTGGGAACAGGAACATGCAGAGAGAGAGAGTCTAAGGGTGGGAACAGGAACGTGCAGAGAGAGAGAGTCTAAGGGTGGGAACAGGAACATGCAGAGAGAGGTCTAAGAGTGGGAACAGGAACATGCAGAGAGAGAGAGTCTAAGGGTGGGAACAGGAACATGCAGAGAGAGAGAGAGGGGTCTAGAGGTGGGAACGGGAACGTTCAGAGAGAGAGAGGTCTAAGAGTGGGAACAGGAACGTGCAGAGAGAGAGAGGTCTAAGAGTGGGAACAGGAACGTGCAGAGAGAGAGAGATCTAAGGGTGGGAACAGGAACATGCAGAGAGAGAGAGAGAGGTCTAAGGGTGGGAACAGGAACATGCAGAGAGAGAGAGAGGTCTAAGAGTGGGAACAGGAACATGCAGAGAGAGAGAGGTCTAAGAGTGGGAACAGGAACATGCAGAGAGAGAGAGAGAGGTGTAAGGGTGGGAACAGGAACATGCAGAGAGAGAGAGGTCTAAGAGTGGGAACAGGAACGTGCAGAGTGAGAGAGGTCTAGAGGTGTGAACAGGAACATGCAGAGAGAGAGAGAGGGGTCTAGAGGTGGGAACAGGAACGTTCAGAGAGAGAGAGGGGTCTAGAGGTGGGAACAGGAACGTGCAGAGTGAGAGAGGTCTAGAGGTGGGAACAGGAACATGCAGAGAGAGAGAGAGGGGTCTAGAGGTGGGAACAGGAACGTTCAGAGAGAGAGAGGTCTAAGAGTGGGAACAGGAACGTGCAGAGAGAGAGAGGTCTAAGGGTGGGAACAGGAACATGCAGAGAGAGGTCTAAGAGTGGGAACAGGAACATGCAGAGAGAGAGAGTCTAAGGGTGGGAACAGGAACGTGCAGAGAGAGAGTCTAAGGGTGGGAACAGGAACATGCAGAGAGAGAGAGGTCTAAGAGTGGGAACAGGAACATGCAGAGAGAGAGAGGTCTAAGGGTGGGAACAGGAACGTGCAGAGAGAGAGAGGTCTAAGAGTGGGAACAGGAACATGCAGAGAAAGAGAGGTCTAAGGGTGGGAACAGGAACGTGCAGAGAGAGAGAGAGGTCTAAGAGAGGAAACAGGAACATGCAGAGAGAGAGAGGTCTAAGAGTGGGAACAGGAACGTGCAGAGAGAGAGAGAGGTCTAAGAGTGGGAACAGGAACATGCAGAGAGAGAGAGTCTAAGGGTGGGAACAGGAACATGCAGAGAGAGGTCTAAGAGTGGGAACAGGAACATGCAGAGAGAGAGAGGTCTAAGAGTGGGAACAGGAACGTGCAGAGAGAGAGAGAGGTCTAAGAGTGGGAACAGGAACATGCAGAGAGAGAGAGTCTAAGGGTGGGAACAGGAACATGCAGAGAGAGGTCTAAGAGTGGGAACAGGAACGTGCAGAGAGAGAGAGTCTAAGGGTGGGAACAGGAACATGCAGAGAGAGGTCTAAGAGTGGGAACAGGAACATGCAGAGAGAGAGAGTCTAAGGGTGGGAACAGGAACGTGCAGAGAGAGAGAGTCTAAGGGTGGGAACAGGAACATGCAGAGAGAGGTCTAAGAGTGGGAACAGGAACATGCAGAGAGAGAGAGTCTAAGGGTGGGAACAGGAACGTGCAGAGAGAGAGAGTCTAAGGGTGGGAACAGGAACATGCAGAGAGAGAGAGGTCTAAGAGTGGGAACAGGAACATGCAGAGAAAGAGAGGTCTAAGGGTGGGAACAGGAACGTGCAGAGAGAGAGAGAGGTCTAAGAGTGGGAACAGGAACATGCAGAGAGAGAGAGGTCTAAGAGTGGGAACAGGAACATGCAGAGAGAGAGAGTCTAAGGGTGGGAACAGGGACATGCAGAGAGAGAGGTCTAAGAGTGGGAACAGGAACATGCAGAGAGAGAGAGTCTAAGGGTGGGAACAGGAACATGCAGAGAGAGAGAGGTCTAAGAGTGGGAACAGGAACATGCAGAGAGAGAGAGTCTAAGGGTGGGAACAGGAACGTGCAGAGAGAGAGAGTCTAAGGGTGGGAACAGGAACATGCAGAGAGAGATAGATCTAAGGGTGGGAACAGGAACATGCAGAGAGAGAGAGAGAGGTCTAAGGGTGGGAACAGGAACATGCAGAGAGAGAGAGAGGTCTAAGAGTGGGAACAGGAACATGCAGAGAGAGAGAGGTCTAAGAGTGGGAACAGGAACATGCACACAGAGAGAGAGAGGTCTAAGGGTGGGAACAGGAACATGCATAGAGAGAGAGAGGTCTAAGAGTGGGAACAAGAATGTGCAGAGAGAGAGAGGTCTAAGAGTGGGAACAAGAATGTGCAGAGAGAGAGAGGTCTAAGGGTGGGAACAGGAACATGCAGAGAGAGAGATGTCTAAGGGTGGGAACAGGAACATGCAGAGAGAGAGAGGTCTAAGAGTGGGAACAGGAACATGCATAGAGAGAGAGAGGTCTAAGAGTGGGAACAAGAATGTGCAGAGAGAGAGAGGTCTAAGAGTGGGAACAAGAATGTGCAGAAAGAGAGAGGTCTAAGGGTGGGAACAGGAACGTGCAGAGAGTGAGAGGGGTCTAGAGGTGGGAACAGGAACATGCAGAGAGAGAGAGGGGTCTAGAGGTGGGAACAGGAACGTTCAGAGATAGAGAGGTCTAAGAGTGGGAACAGGAACGTGCAGAGAGAGAGAGAGATCTAAGGGTGGGAACAGGACCATGCAGAGAGAGAGAGAGGTCTAAGAGTGGGAACAGGAACATGCAGAGAGAGAGAGGTCTAGAGGTGGGAACAGGAACGTTCAGAGAGAGAGAGGGGTCTAGAGGTGGGAACAGGAACGTGCAGAGTGAGAGAGGTCTAGAGGTGGGAACAGGAACATGCAGAGAGAGAGAGGGGTCTAGAGGTGGGAACAGGAACGCTCAGAGAGAGAGAGGTCTAAGAGTGGGAACAGGAACGTGCAGAGAGAGAGAGATCTAAGGGTGGGAATAGGAACATGCAGAGAGAGAGAGAGAGTCTAAGGGTGGGAACAGGAACATGCAGAGAGAGAGAGGTCTAAGAGTGGGAACAGGAACATGCAGAGAGAGAGATTGTCATGTATTGTATTGTCATGTCTTGTCCCTGTGCTTTCTCTTCTCTTCGTTTCCCCTGCTGGTCTTATTAGGTTTCTTTCTCTCTCTATTCCTCTCTCTCTCTATCGTTCCGTTCCTGCTCCCAGCTGTTCCTCATTCTCCTAACGACCTCGTTTACTTCTTTCACACCTGTCCCCTATTTTGCCCTCTGATTAAGTCTCTATTTCTCTCTGTTTCTGCTTCTGTCCTTGTCGGATTCTTGTTTGCTGTTTGCTTTGCTTTTGTTCCGTCCAGTTGTATTCTGCCTCGTCATCAGATACTACGTTCAAGCAGGTGTCTCTATCCCTCTACGGCCCGCGCCTACCCGAAGGGACCTGCAGTCTGTTGCCGCTAGCCCTGCAACTCTCCTCAACAACTAGAAGGGGGACTCTCCTGTTAAACTAGAGGATTTGTGTTTTCCTGTTTGGACTTCCCTTTATGATTGAGGATTTATGTTTTCCTGTTTGGACATTAAAAGACTCTGTTTCCGTTATATCGCTTTTGGGTCCTCACTCACCTGCATAACAGAGAGAGGTCTAAGAGTGGGAACAGGAACGTGCAGAGAGAGAGAGGGGTCTAGAGGTGGGAACAGGAACATGCAGAGAGAGAGAGGGGTCTAGAGGTGGGAACAGGAACGTTCACAGAGAGAGAGGGGTCTAGAGGTGGGAACAGGAACGTGCAGAGGAGAGAGGTCTAGAGGTGGGAACAGGAACATGCAGAGAGAGAGAGAGGGGTCTAGAGGTGGGAACGGGAACGTTCAGAGAGAGAGAGGTCTAAGAGTGGGAACAGGAACGTGCAGAGAGAGAGAGGTCTAAGAGTGGGAACAGGAACGTGCAGAGAGAGAGAGATCTAAGGGTGGGAACAGGAACATGCAGAGAGAGAGAGAGAGGTCTAAGGGTGGGAACAGGAACATGCAGAGAGAGAGAGGTCTAAGAGTGGGAACAGGAACATGCAGAGAGAGAGAGGTCTAAGAGTGGGAACAGGAACATGCAGAGAGAGAGAGAGAGGTGTAAGGGTGGGAACAGGAACATGCAGAGAGAGAGAGGTCTAAGAGTGGGAACAGGAACGTGCAGAGTGAGAGAGGTCTAGAGGTGTGAACAGGAACATGCAGAGAGAGAGAGAGGGGTCTAGAGGTGGGAACAGGAACGTTCAGAGAGAGAGAGGGGTCTAGAGGTGGGAACAGGAACGTGCAGAGTGAGAGAGGTCTAGAGGTGGGAACAGGAACATGCAGAGAGAGAGAGAGGGGTCTAGAGGTGGGAACAGGAACGTTCAGAGAGAGAGAGGTCTAAGAGTGGGAACAGGAACGTGCAGAGAGAGAGAGGTCTAAGGGTGGGAACAGGAACATGCAGAGAGAGGTCTAAGAGTGGGAACAGGAACATGCAGAGAGAGAGAGTCTAAGGGTGGGAACAGGAACGTGCAGAGAGAGAGAGTCTAAGGGTGGGAACAGGAACATGCAGAGAGAGAGAGGTCTAAGAGTGGGAACAGGAACATGCAGAGAAAGAGAGGTCTAAGGGTGGGAACAGGAACGTGCAGAGAGAGAGAGAGGTCTAAGAGAGGAAACAGGAACATGCAGAGAGAGAGAGGTCTAAGAGTGGGAACAGGAACGTGCAGAGAGAGAGAGAGGTCTAAGAGTGGGAACAGGAACATGCAGAGAGAGAGAGTCTAAGGGTGGGAACAGGAACATGCAGAGAGAGGTCTAAGAGTGGGAACAGGAACATGCAGAGAGAGAGAGGTCTAAGAGTGGGAACAGGAACGTGCAGAGAGAGAGAGAGGTCTAAGAGTGGGAACAGGAACATGCAGAGAGAGAGAGTCTAAGGGTGGGAACAGGAACATGCAGAGAGAGGTCTAAGAGTGGGAACAGGAACGTGCAGAGAGAGAGAGGTCTAAGAGTGGGAACAGGAACATGCAGAGAGAGAGAGGTCTAAGAGTGGGAACAGGAACATGCAGAGAGAGAGAGTCTAAGGGTGGGAACAGGAACATGCAGAGAGAGAGAGGTCTAAGAGTGGGAACAGGAACATGCAGAGAGAGAGAGTCTAAGGGTGGGAACAGGAACATGCAGAGAGAGAGAGGTCTAAGAGTGGGAACAGGAACATGCAGAGAGAGAGAGTCTAAGGGTGGGAACAGGAACGTGCAGAGAGAGAGAGTCTAAGGGTGGGAACAGGAACATGCAGAGAGAGAGAGAGAGATCTAAGGGTGGGAACAGGAACATGCAGAGAGAGAGAGAGAGGTCTAAGGGTGGGAACAGGAACATGCAGAGAGAGAGAGAGGTCTAAGAGTGGGAACAGGAACATGCAGAGAGAGAGAGGTCTAAGAGTGGGAACAGGAACATGCACAGAGAGAGAGAGAGGTCTAAGGGTGGGAACAGGAACATGCAGAGAGAGAGAGGTCTAAGAGTGGGAACAGGAACGTGCAGAGTGAGAGAGGTCTAGAGGTGTGAACAGGAACATGCAGAGAGAGAGAGAGGGGTCTAGAGGTGGGAACAGGAACATGCAGAGAGAGAGAGGTCTAAGAGTGGGAACAGGAACATGCAGAGAGAGAGAGTCTAAGGGTGGGAACAGGAACATGCAGAGAGAGAGAGGTCTAAGAGTGGGAACAGGAACATGCAGAGAGAGAGAGTCTAAGGGTGGGAACAGGAACGTGCAGAGAGAGAGAGTCTAAGGGTGGGAACAGGAACATGCAGAGAGAGAGAGAGAGATCTAAGGGTGGGAACAGGAACATGCAGAGAGAGAGAGAGAGGTCTAAGGGTGGGAACAGGAACATGCAGAGAGAGAGAGAGGTCTAAGAGTGGGAACAGGAACATGCAGAGAGAGAGAGGTCTAAGAGTGGGAACAGGAACATGCACAGAGAGAGAGAGAGGTCTAAGGGTGGGAACAGGAACATGCAGAGAGAGAGAGGTCTAAGAGTGGGAACAGGAACGTGCAGAGTGAGAGAGGTCTAGAGGTGTGAACAGGAACATGCAGAGAGAGAGAGAGGGGTCTAGAGGTGGGAACAGGAACGTTCAGAGA